>NC_042615.1:828207260-828344062 GCF_901001135.1 Rhinatrema bivittatum
GTTTGGAGGCCTGTAAACCACTCCAATATAAATGGATGCTCCGTCATCTTTTTTTAGGTCGACCCATAGTGCTTCTTCCTTGCCCCAACTTCCTTGCAGCTCAGATGCTTGGATGTTGTTTCTGACATAAAGAGCCACTCCTCCCCCTTTTCTATCCACTCTGTCCTTCCTTAACAAGTTGTAGCCTGGTATTGTTGTATCCCATTCATGAGATTCTGTGAACCATGTCTCTGTGATAGCAACAATGTCCAATTCTGCCTCAGCCATTAGGGCCTGTAGATCTGGGATTTTATTTCCCAAACTATGAGCATTTGTGGTCATAGCCTTCCAGGTACTCTCTTTAAGGTTATTGCTTTTCCTGGACTCCTTATGAGACTTTAGTTGAGATTTGTTATTCACTTCACTCTTTCCTTTTGCAGTTGTGCCACTGTTGACAGAGTTATCCATCTCAATTAGATTTTTCTTTTGGTTATGGAACTTGAAATTCTGCATGCATTGTGTTTTTTTTCTCATTTCTGGTAACACGTCAATGTTTTTCTCAAGAACTTCATTAGTTTTTAATATAGAGAAGGCTTTTTGTTCTTTTTGCATCTGGTACATTGTGTGTCTCCTTATCACAGGTCTAATTCTACCAGAGCCCACTGTAATCCTGGATTTTAAAGAATTTCTTAATGACCTGTTTGAGTGGGAGGGTGTACCTGTTGGCTGTCCATTCGTCAAGAATGGGTGAATGTGGGTCCTACCTGAGCCTAATGAATCTCCTTTTCTTGACTCTTGGTTTTTCTGTGATATTGGGGAATTAATTTCTGAGTAATGCAATGTGGGTGTAATTCTTGTAATTGAAGCTAATTGAGCTTTAACCTCAGTCAGCTCCTTTTTCAATGTAGAGAGTTGTGCACAAATTGGGCAAGCTCTAAGTTTCCAGATGCTTTCCCTCAGAATACAGGCTCCACAGCAGTTACATTGGATAGTCCTCATTTTGGTAATATTTGATTTGTATTTCCTTGACTGTTACCAATGTACTAATTTATCTTGCTGCTAATGTTAAGTTAGGCAGTCTTTATTAGAAAACAAGCCCCAGGGGTGGGAAGCACTGACAGTCTCTGTATAGAACGTAGCACTACCCAGAGGAGAGAGGAAGCACTGACAGGCTCTGTACAGAACGTAGGCACTACCCCGAGGAGTGGGGAAGCACTGACAGTCTCTGTATAGACTGTAGCACTACCCCGAGGAGCGGGGAAGCACTGACAGTCTCTGTATAGAGCGTAGGCACTACCCCGAGGAGTGGGGAAGCACTGACAGTCTCTGTATAAATTGTAGCAGTACCTCGAGGAGCGGGGAAGCACTGACAGTCTCTGTATAGAACGTAGGCACAACACAGAGGAGCGAGGAAGTACTGACAGTCTCTGTATAGAACGTAGGCACTACCCCGAGGAGAGGGGAAGCACTGACAGTCTCTGTATAGAATGAAGGCACAGCCCCGATGAGCGGGGAAGCACTGACAGTCTCTGTATAGATCGTAGCAGTACCCCGAGGAGCGGGGAAGCACTGACAGTCTCTGTATAGAATGAAGGCACAGCCCCGATGAGCGGGGAAGCACTGACAGTCTCTGTATAGATCGTAGCAGTACCCCGAGGAGCGGGGAAGCACTGACAGTCTCTGTATACAACGTAGGCACTGCCCCGAGGAGCGGGGAAGCACTGACAGTCTCTGTATAGATCGTAGCAGTACCCCGAGGAGCGGGGAAGCACTGACAGTCTCTGTATAGACTGTAGCACTACCCCGAGGAGCGGGGAAGCACTGACAGTCTCTGTATAGAGCGTAGGCACTACCCCGAGGAGCGAGGAAGCACTGTCAGTCTCTGTATAAATCGTAGCAGTACCTCGAGGAGCGGGGAAGCACTGACAGTCTCTGTATAGAATGAAGGCACAGCCCCGATGAGCGGGGAAGCACTCACAGTCTCTGTACAGAACGTAGGCACTGCCCCGAGGAGCGGGGAAGCACTGACAGTCACTGTATAGAGCATAGGCACTACCCTGAGGAGAGGGGAAGTACTGACAGTCTCTGTATAGTGCGTAGGCACTGCCCTGAGGAGAGCGGAAGCACTGACAGTCTCTGTATAGAACGTAGGCACTACCTCGAGGAGTGGGTAAGCACTGACAGTCTCTGTATAGAGCATAGGCACTACCCTGAGGAGAGGGGAAGTACTGACAGTCTCTGTATAGAACGTAGGCACTACCCCGAGGAGTGGGTAAGCACTGACAGTCTCTGTATAGAGCATCGGCACTACCCTGAGGAGAGCGGAAGCACTCACAGTCTCTGTACAGAACGTAGGCACTACCCCGAGGAGTGGGTAAGCACTGACAGTCTCTGTATAGAGCATAGGCACTACCCTGAGGAGAGGGGAAGTACTGACAGTCTCTGTATAGATTGTAGGCACTTCCCCTCGGAGCGGGGAAGCACTGACAGTCTCTGTATAGAGCGTAGGCACTGCCCTGAGGAGCGGGGAAGCACTGACCATCTCTGTATAGAACGTAGGGGTCGCCCCGAGGAGCGAGGAAGCACTGACAGTCTCTGTATTAAACATAGCACTGCCCCGAGAAGCATCTAGGAAGGCCTAGAGTAGGCATGTGTTGCGGTCTCGGTCGCCACGCTGGCGCCCGAGGCCTTACCTTCCTCCCGAGTCCCGGGGAGCTGCCGCGTTCCGCGGCCTCAGGACCCCGGCCGCTGCTTTCCGGGGAGCTGCCGCGTTCCGCGGGCCTGCAGTGCCTCCGGGCGCCATGCGCCGGCTCTCACGCTGCCGCTGGCGTGGCCTCACGGCCAGTCCCGCCCCCAGGCGCGCGCGCGCGACTGTCCTCCACTTTTAAAGGGACCAGCGCGGGAAAACCCGGCTCCTCCCTTCTATGACGTCAGACGCTGCAGGGCTATTTAAGCCCTGCAGTCCCTTCCCTTCTTTGCCTTGCAACGAGGTTCACTACTTCCTGTAGTTCTAAGTTGCGTTCTGGATTGCCTGTTACCTGCCTGACTCCGCTCTGCCTGACTCCGCTTGCCTGCTACCTGCCTTGACCACGGTTTGCCTGACTCCGCTTGCCTGCTACCTGCCTGACTCCGCTCTGCCTGACTCCGCTTGCCTGCTACCTGCCTTGACCACGGTTTGCCTGACTCCTGCTTGTCTTCAGCCTGCCTTGACTCCGGTCCGTGACTCCGACTCCTGCTTGTCTTCAGCCTGCCTTGACTCCGGTTCGTGACTCCGACTCCTGCTTCTTCAGCCTGCCCTGACCTCGGTTCGTGACACCGACTTCTGCTCGCCCGCTGCCGGCCCAGACTCCGGTCCGGATTCCACTCCTGGGTTTCTTCGGCCTCGCCTAAGTCCCAGCGGTCCGGGTCCCTACGGGCTCCTCCTGGGGGGACCTCGGGCTTCCAGGGCGAAGTCTCCTAAGTCCTAGCAACCCGGGCTCCCACAGCTCTTCTGGAGGAGTCTCGGGTTTCCAGGTGAAGATCCTGTTGCCCAGTGGGAGTTCTGCCTACCGACTGTTCCCTCGGGCCAGTCGGCCCAAGGATCCACATCCGGATTGTCTCCAGCATAACAGTTTGCAAGGCCATGGATCCGGCAGACCTCGCCGGGCTACAGGCCATTCCGGGTTTGGCCCAGCGGTTGGTGCAGCAACAACAAGTCCTGGATTCCCTGGCTGCTACAGTAGAGCGGCTGGCGTCTCGCATGGATACCGAGCCGCCCGCGCCCGTTCCAGTACCGGCACCTGTCCCTGCACCACTGGTAACCCTTCAGACCCCTACGCAGCTCCCAGCGCCCTCTCGCTATGCCGGGGATGCCAAAGCGTGCTGAGGGTTTTTAAATCAATGTTATGTGCGCTTTGCACTACTGCCTAACCAGTTTCCTACTGATGGTACCAAGGTGGCGTACATTTTTCCCTTCTGGACGGACGGGCCCTGAATTGGGCTTCCCCCATGTGGGAGAATAATGATCCTGCACTGGGGGACTTGAATCGCTTTGTGGAAGAGTTCAAAGCGGCCTTCGATGAGCCAGCACGACAGGCTTCCGCTACCTCAGAGTTACTTCAGCTCCGGCAAGGGTCACGGACTTTGGCAGACTACGCATTGGAGTTTCGCACCCTTGCCCACGAGGTAGGCTGGCAGGATGAGGCTCTCCGGGGTGTGTTCCTGGAAGGCTTAGCCGGTCGTATTAAGGACGAACTAGCGGCTCGGGACCTGCCTGAGACCCTGAGTTCCCTGATTGACTTAGCGGGTCGTATTGATCGGCGTTTGCAGCAGAGGGCGAAAGAGGGGCGTCCTTTCCGACGCTCGACGTCCGTGATTCCCAGGTCCTCGAATTCGGGTTCGAGTTCGGGGTCACGAGGAACTACTTCTTCACCTACAACTGCCGCCGACGAGCCCATGCAAGTGGGTCGTTCATCTTTATCTCCCGAAGAAAGGCAGCGACGCCGGGACTTGAGACTGTGCCTGTACTGTGGAGGAAAGGGCCATTACCTTGCCCAGTGTAAAGAACGGGCGGAAAACTCCCGCGCCTAGGTGTAAAGGAGGAGTGTCCCCTAGGCTGCCTTAGTCCTGCTCCTCAATGTACAATGCCAGTAACCTTGGATTATCCAGGTGGTTCTTTCCTCACACAAGCCCTTATTGACTCAGGGGCTGGAGGCAACTTCATTACTAAAGACTTGGTGCAACAGTTGAATCTCCCTACGCGACCTAGGACTCCTGCCTTGCGGATAACCTCTATTCAGGGTACTCCTTTATCAGGGTGCATCTCCACTGAGACCGTCCCGTTAATTTTGCAGACGGGCTTGTTACACACAGAAGAGATTTCCTTGCTAGTGTTGGAGAGAGCAGTACATCCGGTGGTTCTCGGGTTACCCTGGCTTCAGAAACACTCTCCTGTGATTCGCTGGAAAGATTTTCAGATTACCCAGTGGAGTTCGGAGTGTTTCCAATCCTGCCTCCAAGTGAAAAGATTCCAACGGATTCCGCTGGCCCACACCGTACCGGTACTACCGGCTCCGTATGCTGACTTTCAGGATGTTTTTTCCAAGGAAAAAGCGGAATTGTTACCGCAACACCGACCTTTTGACTGTGCAATAGAGTTGCTTCCGGGTACTACTCCCCCACGGGGACGAGTTTATCCCTTGTCTCAGCCAGAGACCCGGGCCATGTCCGAATATATCACTGAGAATCTGGCTAAAGGCTTCATACGCCCTTCCAAGTCCCCCGCCGGAGCAGGTTTCTTTTTTGTTGCCAAAAAAGACGGAGGCTTGCGGCCTTGCATTGATTACCGTGGGCTCAATGCTATCACTAAGAAGAACCGGTATCCACTTCCCCTCATTCCGGAGTTGTTGGACAGACTCCAAGGAGCACAAGTCTTCACGAAATTGGATCTCCGCGGCGCTTATAACCTGGTTCGAATCCGTCCCGGGGACGAATGGAAGACGGCGTTCAACACCCGGGACGGCCATTATGAATATCTAGTAATGCCGTTTGGACTGTGCAACGCTCCCGCTGTTTTTCAGCACTTAATGAATGAGATTCTGCGTGACTTATTGCATTCCTGCGTGATCGTCTATTTGGACGACGTTCTCATACACTCCCCGGATCTTGCCTCCCATCGGCAACATGTGAGACAAGTACTCCAGATCTTACGAGACCACCATTTGTATGCCAAGTTCGAAAAATGTCTATTTGAACAAGAGTCGTTACCCTTCCTCGGGTTTATAGTGTCTTCTACAGGTTTCCGGATGGACCCCAGCAAGGTAACCGCCATCAGGAAGTGGCCCCGACCTGAGGGGTTGAAAGCATTACAACGCTTTTTGGGGTTTGCTAACTTCTATAGACACTTTATTCCTCAGTACTCCCGCTTGGTGGCTCCTTTAACCGCATTAACTCGGAAAGGGGCAAACACTCGTCTCTGGCCTGAGGGAGCTTGTGAGGCTTTCGAACTATTAAAGGAGGCGTTCCTCCAGGATACCTGTTTACGCCACCCAGATCCAACACGGCCCTTCTTTGTTGAGGTCGATGCCTCTAACATTGCTGTGGGAGCGGTCCTCTCACAGGTCTCTAACTCCGGACATCTCCTACCCTGCTCCTATTTTTCTAAGAAGTTCTCCTCTGCCGAGTGCAATTACGGCATTGGGGATAAGGAGTTGCTGGCGGTCAAACTTGCGCTGGAGGAATGGAGACAGTGGTTGGAAGGCTCCCTCCATCCGGTTACAATTTATACAGATCACAAGAACCTGGAGTTCCTTAACCAAGCCCAACGTCTTAATCCTCGACAAGCACGATGGTCCCTTTTCTTTAACCGTTTTAATTTCATTCTGAAGTACCGACCCGCGTTGAAGAATGTACGGGCTGACGCACTCTCCCGTTATGAGCTTCAGGAGGAGAAGGAAGACCTTCCACAACACATCATAGATCCCGCTAAAATCCAGTTAGCTAGCACCACAGTTTCCACTCTTGGACGAGTGGTGGTTTCCCATAAAGACCGCAGAAGGGTGTTAGCTTGGGCCCATGACTCGCTTTCAGGGGGTCACGCCGGCAGGGAGAGGACGCTCGACCTGCTTAGCCGCTATTATTGGTGGCCTCGAATGCGACAAGACGTCCGAGTATATGTTGACTCATGCCCAGTATGTGCCCGGCAAAAACCGCCCAGTGGTCGGCCCTGGGGCCTCCTGCAGCCGCTGCCTATTCCCGTGGAACCATGGTCCCACATAGCCACGGACTTTGTAGTGGATCTGCCCCTCTCGGAGGGCAATACGGTGATTTGGGTAACTGTAGACCGTTTTTCTAAGATGATTCGCCTGGTACCCTTGCCTAAGCTGCCCTCTGCACCTGAACTCGCACTCCTGTTCACTACCCACGTCTTCCGGGCTCACGGTCTACCACAGAGTATCGTATCGGATCGAGGGCCACAGTTCACGGCTCGTTTTTGGCGTGCCCTTTGCAGAAAATTTGGGGTCCAATTAAACTTATCCACGGCCTTTCACCCCCAGACTAATGGTCAGACAGAGCGCACGAACCGCACTCTTAAAGCCTTCCTTCGCAGTTTTATCTCCGAAAAAGGGAATAACTGGACTTCTCTCCTGCCTTGGGCAGAGTTCGCCTACAACAACCATACCCATGCTGCCACTGGACAAACCCCTTTCCAGATTGTGTATGGACGTCACCCAAGGCCTCCTTTGCCGCTTCCGATTTCCATTCCATCACCTGCTGCCTTAGCCACAGCACGGCAAGTACATCATCTCTGGAAGAGGATTCAACTCAAACTGACCACCGCAGCAAAAAGGTCCCAGCAGTATACCAACCGTCATCGACGACCAGCGCCAGTTTTTCTGCCAGGTACCAAGGTGTGGTTAAGCACTCGGAACCTCCAACTACCTAACCGCTCTCGTAAGTTGGCCCCTCGATACTGTGGGCCTTTTCAGGTTGCGGAGCGTATTGGTACCGTTTCCTACAGACTTCGCCTTCCGTCTTCACTTCGCATCCACAACGTGTTCCACGTATCCTTGCTGAAACCAGTGGTACTGTCCCGGTACCATCATCCGTCCACGGATGCGCTATCCTCCTCTACATCTTCAGAGACTACGTATCAGGTTCGAGAAGTCCTGGACGTTCGCTTCCATGCCCGTCGCTGGGAATACCTACTGGCTTGGGAGGGGTGTGGCTCCGAGGAGGACTCTTGGGAGCCAGCTCGAAACATCTTGGACAAATCATTGCTCACTCAATTTCATTTGGACCATCCCGGGAAACCTGGTCCTCGGCGGAGGGGGCATAAGAAGGGGGGTACTGTTGCGGTCTCGGTCGCCACGCTGGCGCCCGAGGCCTTACCTTCCTCCCGAGTCCCGGGGAGCTGCCGCGTTCCGCGGCCTCAGGACCCCGGCCGCTGCTTTCCGGGGAGCTGCCGCGTTCCGCGGGCCTGCAGTGCCTCCGGGCGCCATGCGCCGGCTCTCACGCTGCCGCTGGCGTGGCCTCACGGCCAGTCCCGCCCCCAGGCGCGCGCGCGCGACTGTCCTCCACTTTTAAAGGGACCAGCGCGGGAAAACCCGGCTCCTCCCTTCTATGACGTCAGACGCTGCAGGGCTATTTAAGCCCTGCAGTCCCTTCCCTTCTTTGCCTTGCAACGAGGTTCACTACTTCCTGTAGTTCTAAGTTGCGTTCTGGATTGCCTGTTACCTGCCTGACTCCGCTCTGCCTGACTCCGCTTGCCTGCTACCTGCCTTGACCACGGTTTGCCTGACTCCGCTTGCCTGCTACCTGCCTGACTCCGCTCTGCCTGACTCCGCTTGCCTGCTACCTGCCTTGACCACGGTTTGCCTGACTCCTGCTTGTCTTCAGCCTGCCTTGACTCCGGTCCGTGACTCCGACTCCTGCTTGTCTTCAGCCTGCCTTGACTCCGGTTCGTGACTCCGACTCCTGCTTCTTCAGCCTGCCCTGACCTCGGTTCGTGACACCGACTTCTGCTCGCCCGCTGCCGGCCCAGACTCCGGTCCGGATTCCACTCCTGGGTTTCTTCGGCCTCGCCTAAGTCCCAGCGGTCCGGGTCCCTACGGGCTCCTCCTGGGGGGACCTCGGGCTTCCAGGGCGAAGTCTCCTAAGTCCTAGCAACCCGGGCTCCCACAGCTCTTCTGGAGGAGTCTCGGGTTTCCAGGTGAAGATCCTGTTGCCCAGTGGGAGTTCTGCCTACCGACTGTTCCCTCGGGCCAGTCGGCCCAAGGATCCACATCCGGATTGTCTCCAGCATAACAGCATGGATGATTCCAGCATCTCAATCGCCTCACGAAGCCATGGGGAATGTGGTGGCGGAGACCAGCCCGTGCCACGAGCGGGCCCGGAGAGGGAACCAGGACGGTGCAGGACCTGAGTAGACGCAGTCGTGGACGTTTGCGATGGACAGTCATAACATTTTCTATCATTTAGGATGAACTTCACAAAAAGCCTCCTAAGTTAAGATTAAACTATTGCTCCTGATAAATATTCACATTAATTGTTTCGAGGTTTGAATTTCTCTTACTGTCTAAGAAAATTCCATTTTCTAGCCTCTGTTTCTTTTATCTCCTGTCTGTTGATAATTTCATTCACAAATGGCCGGTTAAACCAACTTCCTGATTTTACTAATTTTAAGAGTTCGTAGTTAGAAAAAAATCTTCCAGTGGTGAAAGATAAAATGAGGGCAGATACAGAACAATGCCCTCCACCCTCCCACCCTCCCACACACACACACACACACACACACACACACACACACACACACACACACATCTGCCCAGCTGAGATTCTTCCTCTCTGGTTTTCTGCCTCTTTCCATAGATGAGAATAAATCTTCCACTCACAAATCAGTAACCTGCTCCCCATCTCCCCTCCTTCCCCTCACCCACATTGCATTTACTGATCTCTCAACCCTCTCCCCATCGCTGGCCTCTGAAATAATCTTCACCTGAATTTTACCACAACATTGGCAGAATGTGGCAATTCTGCTTCCATGAACCCCCAATTCATCCTCCTCCCCCCAACATTATGCAGCTTTAGGGGAGTCCTGGGGTTCAGTGCCGTCACCGTGTGCATTAAACTGGAGGTTCTGGGAGGAGACCCGATCCTGCTCTAAGACAGCCTGGTTCTGTGATTGCTGTGGAGGGGGTGAGAGCTGTTTCCTGTGGGGAAAGATCTGGGAGGGGAGCAGATGTGACTCTTACTCCAGCAAATACCTGCAGCCTCCTTCCTTACAGCTGGAGTCCTCTAGGATTTCTGGTTTATTAATCAGAGACTAGGAACGGGATTGGTATTCATTACTGAAGTAATGTATAAAGAAAGTGAGCATGGAAATATGGAAAGTAGCAAAGCAGTGCAATAGAAGTTAATAAGCAGGTACAGTCAAGGCCAATAAGCAGCCAATCAGAAAGCTTCTGCAGTGCAGTCAGAGCCAATAAGTAATCAGGACTCTCCCATAGTGCAACCAGAGGAAACGAGCAGCGAGTTAGCTTCTCCCCATGGTGCCCTTTGGATCATCCCCCTCATTAATAGAGATCACTCTCACTGATCCCTTCAGAAGATTTTGTATTTTTCTGTCTCAGGCTCACCCTGCTCTGTATTTATTGCTCTTCTTCTCTCTTTCAGGTATTCTGAGTCCATACCTGAATATCAGCCGATGGATCTGCAAAGTGATGGCTGACGGCTGAATCCTCTCTGCTCCTTCCTGCTCAGTACAAGGGATCTTCTTCCATTTCTGCTGGCACACGAAGCATCTTCTCCTCCAGAGACTTCTCATGATTCTGCTCTCCCTTGTATCGCTTCTTCAATAAATCAAAAGCAGTGACATTCCTGCTTCTTCTAATTTGTTGCTCTTTTCCCAGCAGGGAAATGGGTCCTTTAGGGGCCTGGGTAATTCAGCCTTTCCCTTTTCCCCTGGTTTCTAGGGGTTTTGTTTAATGTTCTTTATTTGTAACCGTCTCTAAAAGTCAGTAAGGAGGTCCAGACAACTGATCCGTAAAGATAGACTTTTATTGCCAGCAAGATGCAGCTAAGACAAAGGCTCAGTACAACTGCATGCCCCTCCCCTTCAGGAGCAGACTCTTATGCACTTTACAGTTCTTATCTTTTACACATGCGTTCTAAGCATTGCTGAGCAAGCATATTCCGGCTGAAGGGGCTACTGACCCCCTCCCTAGACACCCTGGAACTTTCGTGAAACTTCTCCCATGTTCTGCAGGAGAGGCTGCTGGGACTTGCAGTTCTGGAAAGGAATTCGCGAGTCTGCAGTAATACAGCCCATCACATAATACATCCATTGTTCTAATCTAGGTTACAGCAGTGAAAGCTTATCAGAGAATAAGAACAGCGAAGCCAAAAAAATGAAAATGTGCAATGTGCTGACAGAGAGTTTCTCAATGTCCTAATTACAGCTGTATTGCAGACTGTAAGTAAACCCGTCATGAAGCAGGGAATTCTGGTACATGAAGTCCTTTGTCAGGTTGAAGCGTTCAGACTCCTTCATTCCCCCCTTTGATACTTATCATTCTCTATGAAAAGTATCACACCATCACAACGCAACTGTGGAGCTGAAAGAAACAGAAACAAGAAAAATTAGCAATTTGAGTTCTCAGGGGGCCCTAATTTCCCAAACAGTCCGATGGTTTCTTCACGGGTTTGAGACGGATGGGCCCTAATGGCTCCACCCCCCTTTGTAGCCCGAACTTGTCATGTATGGGAAGATGGCCCAGGATAAAACATGAGGATGGTTAAACAGGTTCTATAGGCTCAGAGGAATACATGTACAGTGACAGAAGCTGCGTGGCTGTTTTGCGTTCAGCAATGTCCTTCATCACCCGACGAAGGCAGTTTGAGCAAGAAAGGAATAATTCAGGGTCCTAAAAGACAAAACAGAATTAAACTGGCTAGGATAACAAACAAGTTCTTAAATCCACCGATCATGGAAAACCAACCACGGAATCCATTGGTCCAGTCCCAAGCACTATTCCACTGCTGGACAGGGACGTGTGCCATCTTGACCATGCGATCAGTGATGTCTTGGATAACCTTGTTTTGGTCATCTACCTGTAAACAACAATTGGAGAGGTTAAATGTTCCACAAACCCTCCTTCCTGGGCCAGAGGGTAATCTAAAACCAATCTATTCTGGTACACTGCAGTCATAATTTTGGTATTTTGTTTTGCCTAGAGTTTAAGAGCAAAAGCAGTCATTGGTGATGAGCTCCAGGACTGCCTGAAGCCTGATGATTCGATGCAATTAATACTGCTTGGAAGGGTTCCCAAGTTGCCCCTTTTTGCTGCTTCATCTGCTCTCTGATTTCTTTGACAATAGGGTTCGATTTCCTGGTGTGTGCTTTACAATGCATTACAGCCACCTTGCGAGGTAGCCAAACTGCGTCTAGTAATTCACGTACTTCTGATGCATTGTTCAATTGTTTTCCCTCTATAATGCTCCATGCACTTGAATTGTAAGGAAGGCATATTTAGAGTCTGTATAGATATTTACAGTTTGTCCTTCTGCTAACTGCAGAGCTCGGGTAAGGGCAATTAGTTCAGCTTTTTGTGCAGACGTTCCTGGGGGAAGAGGTTGAGCCTTAATGATTTCATCTTCGGATACAACAGCATATCCAGCAGAACGTATCTCATGAATGATTTGGCTGCTCCCATCAGTGAATAAAGTCCAAGCTCCTTGCCAGGGTTGATCCCTCAGGTCTGGTCTACTGGAATGTATTGTAGTCATGACTTCTTCACAGTCATGGGCAACTGGTTCAGGTGCCGGCATAAGAGTGGCCGGGTTCAAGTTTTTGCTGTCTTGTATTTGAATTTCAGGTGTTTCACACAGTAAGGCTTAATACTTGACGAGACGTGAATTAGTCATCCATTTTGGTCCATGAGTCTCTAGTAGTCCTTGAATAGTATGAGGAGTTGTTACTTGTAAAGTCTGTCCAAATGTTAGCTTAACAGCTTCGGGTATCAGTAAGCATGCAGCAGCAATGCTTTGAAGGCAACCAGGCCATCCTTTTGCAACATTGTCCATTCCTTTCTTTTCATCGATGAACAGATGAAATGGTTTCATCACATCCGGTAATCCTAGCGCAGGGGGTGCGACCAAGGCTTCTTTTAGTTGATGTAATTTTGCTAGTTCGTGTCTTTCCCATTGAAAAGGTTGAGACTCTGCTTCTTTACCCCGCAACTTGTCGTACAGGGGCTGAGCAATAATTGCATAGTTGGCAATCCACAATCTACAGTATCCTGCAGCCCCAAGGAACGCTCGGAGCTCTTTCTTGCAAGTGGGTACAGGTTGATCTCTTATAGAACTAGTACGAGAGATTCCAAGACAACGAGTGCCTTCACGTATTTGAAAGCCCAAATACTCTACTTCCAATTCACAGATTTGCGCTTTCTTTTTAATTGCACGGTATCCTTTGGAGTACAAAGTCTTTAGCAGCTGAAGAGTGGATACTGCACATTCGAGATACGTCTCTCGAAACAACAGGTCATCCACATACTGTATTACTGGCCCGTACATAACTTGATACGTCTTCAAGTCTTTTGCCAGTTGCTCACCAAACAACGTAGGTGAATGCTTGAACCCTTGAGGCAAGCGAGTCCATGTGTACTGCTGCTTTATTCCAGTGTGTGCTTTTTCCCATGTGAAGGCAAAAATCTTCTGACATTCCTCCGCTACCGGAACGGAGAAGAAAGCATCTTTGAGATCAATAACACTGTACCACTTGGAGCTGGAAGAAACTTGAGCCAGGATTGAGTACGGATTTGGCACGAGTGCCACCAAATCTGCCACTTGAGTATTCACTTTTCTTAAATCTTGTACAGGTCGATAGTCGTTAGTACCAGGTTTCTTTACTGGTAACAAAGGCGTGTTCCACTCAGGTCTGGTTGCTTCCAGGACTCCCTGCTTCAGGTGTTTCTGACTCAGATCCGATTACTGCATCTGGCGGCATATGGCACGGGGTATTGGGTTTGGTTAACTATTTGGGCGCCTTGCTTTAGTTCGATCCAGACTGGGGGCGTTCACGACTAATCCTCCAGGACAAATCCCGTCTCTGTCGATGATGGGGTGTCTTCTGGGTATTGACTGGTTGAGGAAGTAATCTCCATTTCTCCCTGAGGGGGCAGATGAGTATCACTGTGAATGGTCCCCGAAGGAGGCTTTAACTTCTGGTTGAAATCTCAATGTGGTCTGAGGCTTACACAGCAGGTCCCGTCCGATAAGGGATACGATGGTCCCGCCTACTTGTATAGTTCATTCTTTCTGCAGAGGGGCAGTGAGTACCTGACCTGAGGCACCCACTATAGAAACAGTCTCTTTCGTCGGGGGGCCAATTGGTGCAGTCATGACAGATCGTTGGCCTCTGAGTCCAACAGGCCCCTGATTTTTGTTGTGTTACCTCGTGGATCTCCACCAGAGGGTCAGTGGGGATTCTTCCCTCCCGATCTCTTCAGGCTGTATGCTCCTTGTCGCCTCCCCCGCCATCTGCCAGTGGGGGTTGTCCGATCTCCTTCCTCCTCGGCCCCTTTGTGTCGGTGCAGGTCCATTTTTGTCGTTAGTATTCACTGCAGGGCTCCCGTATTTCTTTTGCCATTCTTCACAGTCTCTCTTCCAATGGCCTTCATTTTTGCAGTACGCACACTGATTCTTTCCCAAAGGGGGTCTTGTTCCCCCCCTCCTCCTCTCCGCGGTCTGCCATTTTCTTGGCTCCTTCCGTCCGAGTGTCCTCGAGAGCGGCGGCTAACAGTCACTTTCTCGTTCATGTGTCTACTTGCTTCTCTCTTTTCTCTTCCACTTCTCTATTTCCACATACCTAGTCTGCTATAGCTTTTAACTGGCTGAGGCTCATGCCCTCAAAGCCTTCGGCCTTCTGCAGCTTCTTTCGGATGTCGGGTCTCTATTATTAAGTTCCTGGTTGCAGGGATGGGCCCTTTTCTTCTCTTCCTGATCCCTGTTCCCATACATCTCAAAATACGATGAAAAGATCACAGTCCATCTGGAAATTGAATAGGTGACCTGAGCCTGGAGGCAAATCAGTTCTGACGAGGCTGAGAAGCTGCAAAACATTGCTTCCTTCATGCTTGTAAGTTTGGCATTGGGTTAATTCAATAAAGTCAACCTGGATCTGCAGGCTTTAGGTGTGCAGGAGTGATGATCAAACCCTTGGAAGCCTTGTACCAATTACATTGCAAACACTAAGAACATATGGTAATAGCTAGAGCCCAGCCCCCACCAGTGGTAAAAGAACATAATTGCAATATATATATATATGTGTGTGTGTGGGGGGGCCACTACTTTATCATTTGGGCCGACTCATATTTGCTCTTGTTCCTAATATTGCATAGTGGCCCCTTCTCTTGCCCACAACTTCCAATAATCCTTATCTTGCGCCTGCCACTGAATCAAAATTTTTAATATTAAGTCTTTGTGTTTTTACGAACGGCATCCTATAATTCCCACAGTCAGAGCTGCACATGCTTGGCTGTCTTATCTTGCCAGTTCCTTAAAACAGGGAGTAGCCCTGCATATTTAACAAAGCTTTAACAAAGGTCCCATTCTTAATCATTTCTCCTCTAATTTTCCCAGAGACAGCTTCAAAATAAACTGCGTCAGAAAAAGGGAGTTCATACTTTATCATGCGTTCCAATGTAACTTTTAAATAACAGATAATATATAGGAAACAAGTAAGAACAATAATTAACATGGTATTAGAGAATAATTGACTAACCTGTGGATGTATCGAGTGAAGGATAAGCATAGGAAGGACACTGGGATAGAAGATATGAGAAAACTGAAAACTTCTGATTAACAACGCCAGCATTGAAACGCACAGCCATATTGAATGCACTACGTACTGACACACTGACGTGGAACGCACCACCATTCCACAATTACATTTTTGTACTGTAACAATGAATTTGCTGCTATAAAATGTCTTAAAAATAGCCTGCATCATAAGGCACTAAATGATTTGTAAGGGACCCTTGGTTCTGGTATTTCTTTGCAAGTAGCAATCCTTTGTCAGATTACAGACAGTTTTAGCAAGGACCTTGGAGAATAAATTTAATCAGCAGAAACTCTGAGCTACAAAAAAACTTTTACTTCTGTGAAACAACCTAGGGAGTAAACGTACTGATGTGAGTACTAAACCTTTGACCAACCCCCACTAGTGATTGAATGCCAAGGAATCTTCCTTTCTTTTAATTAACATACCACAATTCTATCTTTATTCACATACGCACACCATCAACTAACTTTCAATAACGCTTGCTCTGTTTAAACAATCGAAACTTAACGTCTTTTTTTTTTTTCTTTTTCCTCTGGCTCGATTCCCTCCTCTCTCCTGTAATTATCTCTGCCGTTAACCCTTAACTGCCATCAAGTTCTAAACTTCAACACCAGTAAATGCATTCTCCAGTAATCAAATCAGTATTTTAACTTAACACTGTAAATTAATTTGTTGTATAGTAGTCTTGTGCAGCATCTGTAAATCTCTTCTTATTAGGGTTTAAAACAATTAAAAACAATTAAAAAAATCCTGGTACATGTGCTTGCAATTCACAGATAGCAGTTACATACATCACAATCCTTAATTAATAATTTGAAAACCCAAACGTACTAGAGAAATGTTTTAGGGGTTAAACTGTCCCGCTGAGAAGCAGCCTCTGCCCAGCTAAACTAGTTAATCCTCAAGCTCCCAGCAGCAGCTAACTGCCGCTGTTCAGCACACATATACAGATAAATAATTCACAATCACTTTTAATAAGTTTTCCTTAAGTAAAAATAGTCTGCATCACCAGAGTAGATCAAAAGACTTTTTTTTTTTTTTTTTACTGCCAGGCCATTTATTCTCTTTCACACAACGAGAAACCTATTCCCGCTATTGTACACTTCACTTATAATTTTTTTCTCTTATGCGCGTGGCCTTCGGAACAGAATTCCTACTAAAACACTGCGCGGGGTGTGATCAAAGCCCCCTCGGTCCGCTTGGGGATGGACCGGCTTACTCGTTAATCTTTATCTATTCTTCACTTAATTCTCTTAATTCTCTTAATTCTCTTTTTCCCCAAAATACTCGCCTGCTTTCTTCCGATCGTCACGAAAGCCTTCTTCCCGGATCACCAGCCCAAAGGTCTCAGAGGATCTCCGTGGAATGACCCCCCTCAGATACCTGATCACTGAACTCAGCGGTGGCCACTCACCAGGCAAGTCTGGGGGATCACTCCGCCACAAAATCCCCTGGACCAACTGGGGGGCTAAAATAGCGTCCCCGGTACCTCCTGGCTGGCTCGCCAAATGTAACTATCTCTAAAAGTCAGTAAGGAGGTCCAGACAACTGATCCGTAAAGATATACTTTTATTGCCAGCAAGATGCAGCTAAGACAAAGGCTTAGTACAACTGCATGCCCCTCCCCTTCAGGAGCAGACTCTTATGCACTTTACAGTTCTTATCTTTTACACATGCGTTCTAAGCATTGCTGAGCAAGCATATTCCGGCTGAAGGGGCTACTGACCCCCTCCCTAGACACCCTGGAACTTTCGTGAAACTTCTCCCATGTTCTGCAGGAGAGGCTGCTGGGACTTGCAGTTCTGGAAAGGAATTTGCGAGTCTGCAGTAATACAGCCCATCACATAATACATCCATTGTTCTAATCTAGGTTACAGCAGTGAAAGCTTATCAGAGAATAAGAACAGCGAAGCCAAAAAAATGAAAATGTGCAATGTGCTGACAGAGAGATTCTCAATGTCCTAATTACAGCTGTATTGCAGACTGGAAGTAAACCCGTCATGAAGCAGGGAATTCTGGTACATGAAGTTCTGTTTGGCAGGAGTTTCAGGTTGTCCTTTGTCAGGTTGAAGCGTTCAGACTCCTTCATATTCACAAGACATAGAAACAAAACATATCCAAGAGAAATGTTGTATATGAGGACAGACAGAGATTTGTCACCAAACAATGCAGGACTGTCCGGACTCATGGTTCACTGAGCTTGCACTATACATAGAAAATAAACAGCAGCTGTCACGCTAGCACATTTTATTTAGACTAGAAACCCACCCTTTCACTCTCCCCCATTAACTCCATCCAGGCCACACATTCTAACATCCACACATCACATCCCTAACCCCTCCCCGGCTCCCCCAGCAAGAGATATTTCATTTACCATATAACCGTGGAACCCCTGTGATGGTTGTACCTGGATAACTCTTACAGAGATGATATCTCACATTTATACATTAGTTGGACACTGTTATTCTGCCGCATTATACACTTCCAGGTTTTCCTGCTTGGGGGGGGGGGGGTTCCTTTCAAGGCCCTCACATTGCATTTATATTTTCCCATGGTAATGTCTCTTGGTACACAGCACTGATAATCACAGCATGGAGAATAAGAAAGTCCCCAGTGTTGCCTTGGATCAGAAAGGTCTCCCAGTAGGAGAGCATCACCCTGGTGTAGCAGGAAGTGAACCTGTTGCAAAGGCCTGCCCTCGAAGTGATGCGTTATCCTCTCGCACTAAGAAAAATGTCTCCCAAGACAACTGCCCAGGAGATTCAATTATTAAATATGTAGATAGCTGGGTGGCTGGTTGATGCGAGGATCGCCTGGTAACATGCCTGCCTGATTTTAGACAGTGCTGGGGAGGAGTCGGCTGTCATGATACATGTGGGCACCAACAACATAGGAAAATGTGGAAGGGAGGTTCTGGAAGCCAAATTTAGGCTCTTAGGTAGAAAGCTTAAATCCAGAACCTCCAGGGTAGCATTCTCTGAAATGCTCCCTGTTCCACGCGCAGGTCCCCAGAGGTAGGCAGAGCTCCGGAGTCTCAATGCGTGGATGAGACGATGGTGCAGGGAAGAGGGATTCAGTTTTGTTAGAAACTGGGGAACCTTTTAGGGAACGGTGAGACTTTTCCAAAAGCACAGGCACAACTTAACCAGAGTGAATTCAGACTGTTGATGTTAAATGTTTAAAAGGAGATTGAGCAGCTTTTAAACTAGAACAAGGGGGAAGGCTGACAATCACTCAGCAGTGCATGGTTCAGAGGGAGGTATCTTCAAAGGATACTAATGATGCATTAGAATTAGGGCATCCCGACAGAGAGGTTCCAATTAAAGCAAAAGTAGCCCATGTGCTTATAAGTAAAGAATCACTTGAGCTAAAGGATTCCAAATTATCCCAAACATCTGAAAAGCAGATTGTTAATACAAACAAAAACCACACTTTGAAATGTCTGTATGCCAATGCCAGAAGTCTAAGAAGTAAGATGGGAGAGTTGGAGTGTATAGCAATAAATGATGAGATTGACATAATTGGCATCACAGAGACTTGGTGGAAGGAGGATAACCAATGGGACAGTGCTATATCAGGGTTCAAATTATATCGCAATGATAGGGAGGATCAACATGGTGGGGGTGTGGCATTTTATGTCTGGAAGGGTATAGAGTGCAACAGAATAAATATCAAACAAGAGACTAAATGCTCAGTAGGATCTATATGGGTAGAAATCCCATGTGTGTTGGGTATGAGTATAGTGATAGGAGTATACTACCATTCACCTGGACAAAATGGTCAGACAGATGATGAAATGCTAAGAGAAATTAAGGAATCTAACCAATTTGGCAGTGTAGTAATAATGGGAGATTTCAATTACCCCAATATTGACTGGGTAAATGTAACATCAGGACTTGCTAGAGACATAAAGTTCCTGGATGAAATTTGAGAGGGTGGGGTTATTGTTCCGGTGGTATTAGAGGTTTATTTTTATTAATTTTAGATTTATTCTATTGATGAGACTGATTTAGTATTTTGTTTAAATTTTAAGTATAATTTTATTATTGAATGATTGTAAACTTAGATAAGTTTTATAATAATTATTAGTTTGATTTTGCTACTGCAATTTCGACAATTGTAAACCGGCTTGACATGTACTTGAAAGTCAGTATATAAAGTTGTATAAATAAATAAATAAATAAAATGACTGCTTCATGGACCATTTGGTTCATTAACCAATTAGATTTAATTATTAGTTGAACGCAGGATTTGGTGAGAGTGGTAACGCTGGTGGGGCCACTTGGCAATAGTGATCATAACATGATCAAATTTGAACTAATGACTGGAAGGAAGACAATATGCAAATCTACAGCTCTAACACTAAATTTTCAAAAAAGGAAACTTTGATGTTGTTATGGCACACTTACACAAACAGGGAATAAACATATTCCCTTACTTGGACGATTGGCTTCTTGTATCTCCCAATCCACAACTCCTGAAACAATTGGTGGAATGCATACTCCTCTGTCTAGAAAGCTTAGGCTGGATAGTGAGTTACGAAAAATCTCAACTCCATCCTTCACAAACCATTCAGTTCATAGGAGCATTGATTCGAACACCAATATCCAGAGCTGTTCTACCTCTGGACAGAATCAAGACCTTACAATCCCTATCTCAGACTCTTTTACATCGGACAGTAGTTCCAGCACGACAAATAATGGTACTCTTAGTGCATATGGTGGCAGCAATTCATGTATTTATTTATTTATTTATTTATTTATTTTGAATTCTTATATACCGACATTCCTGTATAGTATACAGATCACACCGGTTTACAGTAAAACAGAACCGTCACGAGAAGGCGATACATTAAACATTTGAACATTTGAACATTAGAGAAACATTAGAAAAACAAGGAACATTTACCAACCATAAGGTGCTTCAATACAGGATAAATATAAGACTTCAATACCGAGTAAAAGCATGAAAATAACATAATGCTTAGATCCGTTGGGTCTAAGATGAATAATCACGGGAAACTGAAAGGGGAGAGGCAGGGCTTGGGGGGCAGGAGAAATAGGAGGGAAAGAGCGGAAGCAATAGCTAAGGAAGAGAAACCCCAAATAAGGCCTGGGAGGACTGGGTTGAGAGTGCAGTGTACCCATTGTCTGCAAGTCCTAGTCCATGTCCTTGGAACGGAGTAGTAGTCCAAAATACTCGTCTACACAAAATCAAAGAAACAAGTTGACACAGAAAATGTCTCACAAGGTACGGGTGACACGCTCCATGAAAAAAGACATATGTTGGTGGCTCCATCCGCCCATTTTAAATGAGGGAAGTCTTTTTCAACTTCCCCCTCATCAGATAATCCTCACAGCAGATGCTTCTATGAAGGACTGGGATGCCCATCTCTTACATCTAGACACTCAGGCTCTTTGGTCAGAAGCAGAACAAAGTCTCCAAATAAATCTGCTGGAACTAAGAGCAATCAAGAACTCTTTGATTGCATTCCAGTCATGGTTACAAGTGAAAAAGTAGGGGGTGGCAAGTCAAGGAAGGAGGTCACTCAGTTCTCCAGCTACGATGAAAATAGAAGCTTGTTGCTGATAATGGGAAAAAAACCAAACAACTGGTCAGCAGAAAAAAAAAACCATAACGTTGTAATTCTCACGAGAACATAAATTCTATCCACTGCATGTGGAAAAAATGCAAAATGAATAAATGAATAAAAGAGTAAGATGCCAAAAAGAGTAGTCACATTCATCTGGTTGATAATATTTATTTATTTATTTATTTAGCATTTTTCTATACCGAACTTCATGGTTAAATACCATATCAGATCGGTTTACATCGAACGGGGGATAGAGAAAAAACTTGTAACAGAAATGGAACAGTACAAAATACTCAGAAGAGAGCAGTAAGTTACATTAAACAAGGACTATAAACTTGGAGGCTTTACAGCTTAGAAGTAAGAAGAATAGAAGGCCCAAGAAGGGCAATAACTTAAACACAAAAGTTGTAATGGATTCAGATTAAACAGGAAACAATATTATCTGAGGAGTTAGGATAATCATAATAATAGGCAACAAAATAGTAGCATGGTTCCGTAGCTCGTGAAAAGGTTGTTTGTCTATTGTGAGTCTGAAGGATCCGAGAAGGCTTGTTGGAACAGCCAAGTCTTAAGTTTTTTTTTGAATGTTAGTAGGCATGGTTCTAGCCTGAGGTCTGCGGGGAGGCTATTCCAGATGTTTGGACCTGCAAAAGAAAAAGCTCGGACCCTAGTCGAGACGAGGCGAATAGCTTTGGTTGGAGGGGATTGTAGCGTTCCTTTATGGATTTCTCTAATTGGTCTGATGGAAGTATGGAGTTTGAGAGGGAATTCAAGGTCAAGATGAAAATAGTTATGGATGGACTTATGTATCAGGGTGAGAGATTTGTGAAGGATTCTGTGGTAGATTGGTAACCAGTGTAGGTTTCGGAGAGTGGGAGTAATATGTTCTCTTCGGTTGGTGTTGGTTAAAATTCTGGCAGCAGCATTTTGAATCATTTGAAGTGGTTTGATGGATGAGTTGGGAAGGCCAGTGAGAAGAGCACTGCAGTAATCTATTTTTGCAAATATTAAGGATTGGAGAACAGTCCTAAAGTCGTGTAAATAAAGGAGGGGTTTGAGTCTTTTCAACACCTGTAGTCTGTGGAAGCAATCTTTGGTAGTCGTATTGATCATGGTCTCTAAGTTAAGGCGGTTGTCAAGGATTACTCCCAGATCTCTTACTTGAGTGAGGGTGAGATGATAACTGTGGTGTGTTTGTGGGGGGTGGTTGTCTGGGTTGGAGGAGATAAATAGTAGTTCAGTCTTAGCGGAGTTGAGGACTAGATTTAGGTTGTTGAGGAGATTGTTGATAGATTGAAGACAATTTTTCCAAAGCGAGAGAGTTTTGGTGATGGATTCTGTTATGGGAATCAGAATCTGAACATCATCAGCGTAGATGTAATGAATGAGGTTGAGACTTGTTAACAGATGGCAAAGGGGAAGGAGGTAGATATTGAAAAGGGTGGGAGAAAGGGAGGATCCTTGGGGGACGCCAAGAGAAGAATTTGTCAATGGCGATTCTTTGTTATTGATCCTGACCCTGAAGTTTCTGTTATCAAGGAAGGACTTGAACCAGCTGTAGACTAATCCGGTTATGCCAATGTCTGACAAGCGATCTAGGAGGATGGAGTGGTTGACCGTGTCGAAGGCTGCTGAGATGTCTAGAAGGATTAGAAGAAATGAGTGTCCTTTGTCCAGTCCCATAATAATATGGTCTGTTAGTGAGATGAGCAGGGTTTCTGTGTTGCGTGATTTGCGGAAACCATATTGGGAAGAGGAAAGGATATTGTTTTCTTCTAAGTAATCTGATAACTGGGAGTTAACTACTTTCTCTGTAATTTTGGCTAGGAAAGGAAGATTAGAGATTGGACGAAAATTAGCTAGAATGCTGGAGTCTAGATTGTGTTTTTTCAAGAGGGGTTTAAGGGAAGCATTTTTTAGACTATCTGGGTACAGACCTTGTGTTAGGCAGCAATTTATGATGTTGGTCAGAGGTCCTGCGATTGAGTCTGGGATGAGTAGCAGTAATTTGGAGGGAATGTTGTCTGTTGGGTGGCTGGATGGTTTCTGCCTCTTTAGGATGGATTCGATCTCTTTTGTGGAAGTTAGTTCAAAGTTGTCGAATTTAGCTTCCTTGAGTGTGTGGTTAGAGGTGTATGAGGCTGAGGGGTTTGTCTTGGTTGGAAGAAGTGCGATAGTGTTTGAAATCTTCTGTTGAAAGAACAAGGCTAGCTCATTTGCCTTGAATTGAGCCTGTTCGTCTGGTATTGATGGAGGAATTGGTTTTGTGATTTGAGATACATATGAAAATAAAGCTTTTGCATCATATAGGAGGTCATGGATTTTATTGGCATAGTATTGTTTTTTTGCTTTTAGGATGGATGTTCTGTAAAAATGTAAGGTTCCTTTGTATGATGATAGCGTAGATGGTGAAGGGGCTTTGCGCCATCTGTTTTCTTTTTGGCGTAGTTCTTGCTTTATCCGTTTGAGTTCACTGGTGAACCAAGGTTGGTTTCCTTTTTTTGCTGGATTAATTAATTTTGAGGTTGAAGGGCACAGATTGTTTGCTACCTTTTCCGTGATCTTATGCCAGGAAAGCACGGCAGAGTTGGGGTTGGATATATCTAGGTTTGTGAGTTCCTTGGTGAGCTGCTCGCTGAGAATGTCTGAAGCGCAAGATTTTCTGAAGTGAATAGTGGAGAGATGCTGAGTGGTGATAGATTTATTCTTGGAGGAGAGGGTCGTTGTTATCAGGAAATGGTCCGACCAGGGGATGGGGGTACATGTAGGTTCCCTAGAGCAGAGGAAATTATCATTGATGAAAATAAGATCCAATGTATGTCCTGCTTTGTGGGTTGGATTATTGATAATCTGAGTGAATCCCATAGCGCTAAGAGAAGTGAGGAGGGCTTCACAATTGGCTGAGAGTGGGGAAGCATCAAGGTGTAAGTTAAAATCTCCCATAATTATGGTAGGGGAATCTGTGTTAATATGTTTTACAATGGTTTCTATAAGGGGGGAGGCGTCAGCATCAAGGGTTCCTGGGGGGGCATAAACTAGCAGTATTTGAAGGAGGTTCGATTTGAATAATCCAATTTCTATTGAAGATTTCAACTTAATAGGATATGATGTTAGTCTGAATTCTTTCTTCGTGGCTAATAGCAAGCCACCCCCTCGTTTTTTAAGTCTGGGAATTGAGAAAAAGTCGTATTTGTGAGTGGGTAGTTGGTTAATTAGTGCTATGTCCGAGTTTTTTAGCCAGGTTTCTGTGATGGCACATATATCAGGGTTACTGTCTAAAAGATAGTCGTTGAGGATATGAGTCTTTTTGGTCAAAGATTGTGCATTGACTAGAGTTACTGAGAGCAGAGTTAGTCCTAGGAACTGTGTTAGGGGAGAGATCATGATTGGAATGAGAGATCTGGGATTTCTAATTGGTAGTTCTTGAATAGGGGACATGTTGTGAAGGAGACGATGGTGTCTGATAGGGATATGTTGGTTTAGCATTTTTTTAGGGTTAATTGACAGAGTTGCAAGTGAAAAAGGTTCTTAGACACTATAGCTAGGTCCCGTGGATAACTATATTGAGATTGATGAAAAATGGATTAATGAAATTAGATTGTGAGAGAAGAAAGTCTATCGGTTATTGTAACTGCAGTAAGAAGTGGCGCTGTGTGTTCAGTGGAGGCAGGGTTAGATTGGTTATTTAGGTTTGAAATAAAGAGAGACAGAGATAATGGAATCTGTACAATGATTGGTCTTAATCTTACTGTTAGTTCGAGTTCCAGAAGCGATTTGTTTTGATGAACGCTGTCTCGATATTGTCTGCAGTTGACAAACGTGAAGTGAGCCGTGTATACCGTGTATTGAGGTTAATGTGGCTGTATTTTGATGTTTGAGCTCTGAGGCTTTGTACAGGTGCTGGAGCCGCTGTAATGCTGAAGGGGTTGAAATAGGTAGCCTGCTGAGGAGGAACCGAAGACCCTGGGGTGGATTCGGGGCTCCCTAGGGGCTGAGCCGAAGGGGCGAGACAAAGGGGCAGGCCCCTTTGTCGCGCTCCTTCGGCGCGCGACGCCGGCGCGAGGCGCCTGAGGAAGGAAAATTTAAAGTCCTTCTCTGCTCCCTAATTGGCTGGTGAGGCTAGTGGGCGGGTCTTCTGGCCGCGAGTCGGGGTGGTGTGGTGGTGCTCTGCCTGCCCGATCGCTGTTCAGGCTCGCCGGGGGGAAGGGATTAAAGGCCTTACCCCGACGGGTCTGGGCGCCGATCGCGCAGGCCTCCCTCGTAGCAGCAGCAGCAGAAGAAGCGGAGGCAGCGGCAGCAGTGCTTGCAGGCAGATAGGCGCGGCGCCGGAGGAAGGAAAATTTAAAGTCCTTCTCTGCTCCCTAATTGGCTGGTGAGGCTAGTGGGCGGGTCTTCTGGCCGCGAGTCGGGGTGGTGTGGTGGTGCTCTGCCTGCCCGATCGCTGTTCAGGCTCGCCGGGGGGAAGGGATTAAAGGCCTTACCCCGACGGGTCTGGGCGCCGATCGCGCAGGCCTCCCTCGTAGCAGCAGCAGCAGAAGAAGCGGAGGCAGCGGCAGCAGTGCTTGCAGGCAGATAGGCGCGGCGCCGGAGGAAGGAAAATTTAAAGTCCTTCTCTGCTCCCTAATTGGCTGGTGAGGCTAGTGGGCGGGTCTTCTGGCCGCGAGTCGGGGTGGTGTGGTGGTGCTCTGCCTGCCCGATCGCTGTTCAGGCTCGCCGGGGGGAAGGGATTAAAGGCCTTACCCCGACGGGTCTGGGCGCCGATCGCGCAGGCCTCCCTCGTAGCAGCAGCAGCAGAAGAAGCGGAGGCAGCGGCAGCAGTGCTTGCAGGCAGATAGGCGCGGCGCCGGAGGAAGGAAAATTTAAAGTCCTTCTCTGCTCCCTAATTGGCTGGTGAGGCTAGTGGGCGGGTCTTCTGGCCGCGAGTCGGGGTGGTGTGGTGGTGCTCTGCCTGCCCGATCGCTGTTCAGGCTCGCCGGGGGGAAGGGATTAAAGGCCTTACCCCGACGGGTCTGGGCGCCGATCGCGCAGGCCTCCCTCGTAGCAGCAGCAGCAGAAGAAGCGGAGGCAGCGGCAGCAGTGCTTGCAGGCAGATAGGCGCGGCGCCGGAGGAAGGAAAATTTAAAGTCCTTCTCTGCTCCCTAATTGGCTGGTGAGGCTAGTGGGCGGGTCTTCTGGCCGCGAGTCGGGGTGGTGTGGTGGTGCTCTGCCTGCCCGATCGCTGTTCAGGCTCGCCGGGGGGAAGGGATTAAAGGCCTTACCCCGACGGGTCTGGGCGCCGATCGCGCAGGCCTCCCTCGTAGCAGCAGCAGCAGAAGAAGCGGAGGCAGCGGCAGCAGTGCTTGCAGGCAGATAGGCGCGGCGCCGGAGGAAGGAAAATTTAAAGTCCTTCTCTGCTCCCTAATTGGCTGGTGAGGCTAGTGGGCGGGTCTTCTGGCCGCGAGTCGGGGTGGTGTGGTGGTGCTCTGCCTGCCCGATCGCTGTTCAGGCTCGCCGGGGGAAGGGATTAAAGGCCTTACCCCGACGGGTCTGGGCGCCGATCGCGCAGGCCTCCCTCG
Source organism: Rhinatrema bivittatum (assembly GCF_901001135.1). Lineage (NCBI taxonomy): Eukaryota > Metazoa > Chordata > Amphibia > Gymnophiona > Rhinatrematidae > Rhinatrema > Rhinatrema bivittatum. The sequence continues at coordinate 828,233,710 of NC_042615.1, forward strand.
TAGCAGCAGCAGCAGAAGAAGCGGAGGCAGCGGCAGCAGTGCTTGCAGGCAGATAGGCGCGGCGCCGGAGGAAGGAAAATTTAAAGTCCTTCTCTGCTCCCTAATTGGCTGGTGAGGCAAGTGGGCGGGTCTTCTGGCCGCGAGTCGGGGTGGTGTGGTGGTGCTCTGCCTGCCCGATCGCTGTTCAGGCTCGCCGGGGGGAAGGGATTAATAAGGCCTTACCCCGACGGGTCTGGGCGCCGATCGCGCAGGCCTCCCTCGTAGCAGCAGCAGCAGAAGAAGCGGAGGCAGCGGCAGCAGTGCTTGCAGGCAGATAGGCGCGGCGCCGGAGGAAGGAAAATTTAAAGTCCTTCTCTGCTCCCTAATTGGCTGGTGAGGCTAGTGGGCGGGTCTTCTGGCCGCGAGTCGGGGTGGTGTGGTGGTGCTCTGCCTGCCCGATCGCTGTTCAGGCTCGCCGGGGGGAAGGGATTAAAGGCCTTACCCCGACGGGTCTGGGCGCCGATCGCGCAGGCCTCCCTCGTAGCAGCAGCAGCAGAAGAAGCGGAGGCATATATATATAAAGAACAGAAGATCAGGAGTCTGATCAAATACAAGTCATCGCAGGAACTTAGAGTTGTCTGATCTAAGTTCAAGACCAGAAGGTTCGGTGTGTCAAGAAAATCACAGAACATATAGAAAGACATGGTTTAATGGAACAAAGTCAGCATGGCTTTACCCAGGGCAAGTCTTGCCTCACAAATCTGCTGCACTTTTCTGAAGGGGTTAATAAACATGTGGATAAAGGTGAACCGGTAGATGTAGTGTATTTGGATTTTCAGAAGGCGTTTGACAAAGTCCCTCATGAGAGACGTCTAAGAAAATTAAAAAGCCATGGGATAGGAAACAGGTGGTGTGGCTAAGGTGCTGACCAAGATGGCTGCATGGAGACTTTGCTCCAGCACAGCTTTCGTACACAGCCCTCATTTTTTGTGTTCCTGAGCTTCTTTTCTTCTCTTTCTTCTGCAATCCTATGGAGCTAAATATGTCTGGAGGTAAACAACAGAAGATGTCAGGTGGAGTTAAAAGATCAAAACCGGACCCACTTTCCCCCTCTAAGATGGCTTCTGCCAAAGACACTCCAGAGCTTTCAGTCCCTGTAATGGCCGAACTTCTCAATCTGAAGGAAATGTTAAAAATCAACCACGGTGCAATTCAGGAATTTAAAAATGAGCTGCCATCACTACTCAGGATTCCTCTTTTCAACAAATAACAGAGGAGGTAGAAAACAGTGTGTTCCATTTAGAGGATGAAATGCTTGCCGTGGAAAGGGATCAGAAAGTGATAATTGATCTGAAATGTGATTTGGAATAGGCTAATAATCGCATTAGGAGAATCAATGTGTGTTTGCTTGGACTGCCAGAGGGAACAGAAGGAACAGATCTTATTGCTTTTATTGAAGATTTCATCCCCAGCTTCGCAGGCCTTTCATTTGCAAGACCATTCAAAGTTGAATGGGCCCGCTGTATTTCCAGAAAATTGGAACAGAATAAAAATTACCCAAGGCTGTTCATCTTTAAAGTACTCCGATACCCGCAGTCACTTACTATTCTACAGAATGTGATAGCTAGAGCGCCACGTATATGGCAAGGTCACCGGGTAGTCTTAATTGCTGATTTAACGAAGACCACCGTGACTTGCTGTAAACAATTTCTTGCTATGCAGCCACAACTGAAATCCTTGGGCTCATGATAGAGGCTTTCTACCTGGTCAGAATGCGAGTAATATATAACAATTATTCTCATATTTATACTGATCCGATTGAGCTGTGTAAGTTTGTAGCCGCCCATGTCTCTTCTAAAATGGATATGCCTTGAACCACTCATTGTTTTGATTTCTGGTGCAGATCTTTCTTTCATCACGTTCACTAACTGAGTAGCCGCGCGTATCTGCTAAAATCCTGGATCGGTGCGCGCAAGGCTGCCGATTTCGTGTAGCCGGCGCGCGCCTGCCTCCGTTCCCTCCGAGGCCGCTCCGAAATCGGAGCAGCCTCGGAGGGAACCCTCTTTCGCCCTCCCCTCACCTTCCCCTCCCTTCCTCTACCTAACCCCCCCCCCCCGGCCCTATCTAAACCCCCCCCCCTACCTTTGTCGGGTGATTTACGCCTCCCGGAGGGAGAAGTAAATCCCCGAGCGACAGCGGGCCGCTAGTGCGCCGAGACGTGACCCAGGGGCGGTTCCGGAGGGCGCGGCCACGCCCCCGGGCTGAAACCATGCCTCCGGGCCCGCCCTCGAAATGCCACGTCCCGCCCCCAAAATGCCGCGTCGATCTGCCCCGCCCCCGACACGCCCCCCCTCAAAAAACCCCGGGACTTACGCGAGTCCCGGGGCTCTGCGCGCGCTGGCAGGCCTATGTAAAATAGGCGTGCCGGCGCGCAAGGCCCTGCTTGCGTAAATCCGGGTGGATTTACGCGAGCAGGGCTTTTAAAATCCGCCCCTTTGTCTCTCTATGTCCATATGCAAGGAAAAATCCAAAGTCATACTTTTTTTCTTTCTGTGTCTGCTTTTTGTTTTATACCCTGAAAAATCCTTTTTCTTTGATCCTAAGTAACTGTATTATTTTTATCAATACATCAATCTTTTTAGGCTTTGAAGAACTTCATTTCTAAAAACCTTGAATAAGGTTCAAACAAAGTAATCCATATCAGAATTTGGAAAATAGAATATAGAGGAGTTTTTCTTACCCTGTTTAAATCTGTGCCCATTTTGCTGGTCTTTTATTTAATGCCAAGGTGTGCCAGGCAAAAAACAATCTTTCAGTTTTTGTTTTTGTTTTACTTTCTTTCTAGTTCTGAAACAAAAGTATGCACTCCCCTCCATTCTAGGATACACGCCTGAGTAACCAAATGGTTGAGGCTGCCCAAGGCCATAAAATGAAACATTCCTTTCCCACTACAGATAAGGAATTAGTCGTAAACAACTTTTTATAATGTCTGTAAGAGGGGAGCTGAAATGTGTTCGGCAGGGCCCTGACCAAAGTCATTGCTTTTAAAAGAAGAAAAGGCATATGGGTATTAATGCTTACATGTCTCTTATGGCTAATTGATTACTGACTATACTGAATATAGGTAATTATCAATAAAGCACAAAATAATAAGATATTTTTTGACAGTAGCTCCTAATATGGAACCTAACATTGTGTAACTACAGCAAGGGTTATTTTTCCCTATATGCATCACCTTGCACTTGTCCACATTACATTTCATCTGCCATTTGGATGCCCAATCTTCCAGTCTTGCAAGGTCCTCCTGTAATGTATCACAATCCGCTTGTGAATTAACTACTCTGAATCATTTTGTGTCATCTACAAATTTGATAACATCACTCGTCGTATTCTTTTCCAGATCATTTATATATATATTGAAAAGCACCGGTCTAAGTACAGATCCCTGAGGCACTCCACTGTTTACCCTTTTCCAATGAGAAAATTGCCCATTTAATCCTACTCTCTGTTTCCTGTCTTTTAACCAGTTTGCAATCCACGAAAGGACATTTTTTTTTATTTTATTTTTATTATTTTTATATACCGACATTTGATCTCAATTGAGATATCACACTGGTTTACATTCAGGTACTGTAGGTATTTCTCTATCCCCAGAGGGCTTACAATCTAAGTTTTTGTTTTTTTGTACCTGAGGCAATGGAGGGCAAAATGACTTGCCCAAGGTCACAAGGAATGACAGCCGGACTTGAACGCTGGTCTCTTGGTTCATAGTCCACTGCTCTAACCACTAGGCTATTTCTCCTCCCCCATCACCTCTGAACCATGCACTGCTGAGTGACTGTTGGCTTTCCCCCTTGTAGTTGTCAGTAGCAATTGTCTGTAGCACTGTCCATCCTGATAGGTGTGGGGCAGAGGGAAAGAATTGCAAGGTATCAGGCAGGTTACAGAACTAACTTATATTGCTTACAGCATAGGCACTTGCAAGTCAGATGCAAATCACTGATAAGGAAGTCAAAGAGAGAATTTGAAAAGAAGCTTGCCGTGGAAGCAAGAACTCATAACAAAAAGTGTTTCAGGTTGATTTGAAGTAAAAATCCTGTGAGGGAGTCAATTGGACCATTAGATAATAAAGGAGTAAAAGAGTCTCTTAAGGATGACAAAGCCATAGCAGAAAGACTAAATTAATCTTTGCTCGGGTATTCACTGAGGAAGATGCATGAGAGATACCCATGCCAGAAATGATGTTCAAAGGTCATGATTCAAAAACAAAATCTCAGTGAACCTGGAAGATGTACTAGGGCAAATTGACAAACTAAAGAGTAGCAAATCACCTGGATCAGATGGTATACATCCCAGAGTAATGAAAGAACTGAGAAATTAAATTATGGACCTGCAATAGGTAATTTGTAAACTGTAAACTATCAAACTGTGGATTGGAAGGTTGCCAATAAAATGCCAATTTAAAATAAAATGGATCTAGGAGTGAGCCAGGAAATTACAGACCAATGAGTCTGACATCTGTGCATGGCAAAATGTTTGAAACTATCATAAAGAAAAAAATTGCTGAGCATATAGCTAAACATAGCTTAGTGGGACAAAGCCAACCTGGATTTAGCCAAGGGAAGTCTTGCCTCACTAATATGCTACATTTTTTTGAGGATGTAAATAAACCTGTGGATAAAGCTGAGCCAGTTGATGTAGTGTATCTGAATTTCCAGAAAGCATTTGACAAGGTTCCTCATGAGAGACTTCTTAGGAAATTAAAAAGTCATGGGATGAGGGAAGCGCGCTGTTGTAGATTACCAATTGGTTAAAAGATAGAAAACAGAGTAGGGCTAAATGGTAAAGTTTTCCAATGGAAAAAGGTGAATAGTGAGTGGAGTGCCCCAGGGGTTCTGTTCAGGGACCACTGCTTTATAATGTATCTATAAATATCCTGGAAATAGGCACAACAAGTGAGATGATCAAATTTGCAGATGACACAAAATTATTCAAAGTTGTTGAATCACAAGAGGATAGTGAGAAATTGCAGGAAGACCTTGCAAAACTTGAAAACTGGGCATGCAAATGGCAAACAAAATGTATTATGGACAAGCGCAGAGTGATGCACTTAAGAAAGAGTAACCCAAATTATGGCTACACAATGCAAGGATCTATATTAGGAATCACAATTCAGGAAAAGGTTCTAGGTGTATTTGTTGCAAACACATTGAAATCTTATTCTCAGTGTGCAGCAGCAGCCAAGAAAGCAAATAGAATGCTGGGGATTACTAGGAAAGGAATGGAGAATAAAACAGAGAATATCATAATGTCTCTGTATCACTCCATAGAGACACCATACAATGAGCAATGTGTGCAGCAGCAGCAGCCAAGAAAGCAAATAGAGTGCTGGGGATTATTAGGAAAGGAATGGAGAATAAAACAGAGAATATCATAATGTCTCTGTATCACTCCATAGAGAAACCATACAATGAGCATTGTGTGCAGCAGCAGCCAAGAAAGCAAATAGAGCGCTAGGATAAAGCATAAGCACCCGCAAGTTAAATGTACGACACTGATAAGACAGGCTGTGTTAGGATTTGTGCATGTGTGGGCCCCTGGGCTGAGGTGAGAGATGGCACCGCCCATGGGGGGAGCCCCGCGAGCCTCCGCATCGGGAGGCGAGGTCTCAGCTGTGAAATGCATAGCACGACAGTGACTAGAGAGAGAGCGTATGTAGACAGAGAGAGAGAGAGCTGGAGAGGATGGCTCCAGGGGTTGGAGCCAGGGGGCACCAGCGGAGGAAGCTGTCGTAGATACAGCTCAGGAGTCCACAAGGAAGTGCCAAAGTGGCATTGATTGTGAGATTCAGAGCTGAAGGGGAGGAATATGTAGAGGCTGATGAGGAAAAATAAAAGTTGCTTAACAAATATTTCTGTTCAGTGTTCTCTGTGGAAAAAACCTGGAGCAGGTGAACATAAAACAAACACAAATAAGATTAGAAGAGAGATAAACATTTATTTTCAGAAAAATGTGTTCATGGGGAACTAACTAAATGTAAAGTGGTTAAGGCAATGGGGCAGGATGGGTTACATTCAAGCATATTAAGGGAACTTAGAGAACATAAGAGCATAAGATATGCCATCAAGCCAGGTATCTTATTTCCAACAGTGGCTAACCCAAGTCACAAGTACCTGAAAATACCCACGTATTAAATAGATCCCGAGTTAATAATGTTGGAAACAAGAGGTGGCTATTCGTTATTGATTAAGATCAGTTTATGGGGAGGAGAGGAGAGCTTTACCTGAACCCCCGAGGCAGGAGGACTTTTCTTTTAATCCAGCTGAACTCATTTCCTGCCTTAATCGGCATTTCATTTCCTGAATACTGCTCGGGAGGGGTAGACAGGAGCCTGCCCTGACGACTTTGAGGGAAGCCAATCAATACCATTCTACGTCATTAGGAGGGGCCGGAAGGGAGTATAAACGGCCCTCCTACGGCGCGCAGCAGCCAAGGCACGCCGTCATAGCCGCGCCATCGAAGCCGCGCGTCTAAGGGGTGTGTGGCTTTGGCTGGATTTGTCTGGGAGTCTCTGGAATATCTGAAAAGTCACGATTTCACCGGAAGTGAAGGTAGGCTAAGATTATTTATATTCCTTATCTCCTACTCCTTCATGAGAAAAGTATATTTGAATATTGTAAGGTCACCTCTGCCTCTCCAGGTTATAGCTCTCCATTTTTCCTAAATTCACTGAAATAAAGATGCCTCATACTAAGAGAAAGGCCAAGGTTAGGCCTTCCTCCAGTACTCCGACTGTGGAGCTAGGACAAAGGACTGTTGCAGATTGGTTGAACTCTCCCCAGATGACTCCTGTAGAGGGGGGCCGCTATAGGGACAGATTTAGAGCGAAATCTTTCCCTATTGGTCAAGGATATCTCATTGAGTCCAGGAGCACCAGATATACCAACACCACCTGGTAAAGAAGGGATGATATCCCATAGCTTACCAGTTACCAGCCAGGGTGACTCAGAGAGTGTGGAAGGAATCAGTGGAGTTATTGAAGGAGTGGAAGTATCACTAAAGGACAAGATTTCTTTAGTTGGGATATCAAAACAAGTTCCTGAGCGAGAAGATATTTCTTCCTCTGCTCAGAATAATTATCAAGGAATTGAAAAGATCACTCAGGAAGTAATTGTGAGACCAGTAACCAAACCTTGGAAACCTTATGAAATTTTCTGACAAAACTGGACTTCTCTATTAAGAAACTAACTGAGGCAGAAAAGAAACCAATGTAGTATTTAAAGGTAATTCGGATCTATTGATAGCTCAGCAAAAGCAAATTAAGGATGTAGAACATCATTTATTGAAGGTAGAAAAAATACAAGTACAACAGATAAAAAGTGAGATTGAGATACAGAGGAAAATTGAGAACATTGAGAATTATTCCCGTATATTAAATCTGAGGATTATTAATTTCCCTATTATAGGGAAATGAATTTGTTAGAATTATTTAGATCTTATATTACTCAAATATTAAAAATGCCGGAACAACTTATGCCTACTATAGTTAAAGCTTTTTATATTAATACCTCTACAAAATTGAAAGAACAAGCAAAGCTTGAAATACAAAATAAGGAATCGGAAGCTCAGAAAATAGATGCTGAGCTATCAGTGAACCTGACAGACCTTCTTGAAAAATCCCAGGATGAGTTGGTAACAGAGAAAAGGGGTAATATGTTGGTTACACTAGCATTTGTATCAGAGAGGGATAATATATTGAAATATTTTTTTTTTTAAATACGTCAAAAACATTTTATGGCTACAAGGTATGGATCTTGTGAAAACCACCCAGCTTAGGAGGAAGGAATTCCTTGCTTTAAGAAAAGATGTGCTTGGAAAAGGTGGTCAATTTATACTCCGGTATCCTTGCAAGTGTGCAATAAAACTGAATGGGCAGAGATATCAATACACTGACCACCTTAGAGCACTTTTGGGGGTTGAAAAGAATGGCAAATAAATGGAATTGGGGAATTAACTTTCATAAATTCATATTAAGTTTGTTTTTTTTTAAATGTTCTAAATAGATATACTTCTCTTTTTTTTCTTGTAAAAATAATACAGAATATGTAATAGGAAAACTGATTGAAATATTACAATATTCCTTTTTTATGGCTACATAAATCTGCAATTTCAGTTGCAAGTATTACACTTGTATTGTAAATCAAAAACTTGATAAATAAAGAAAAATAATTTAAAAAAAAGATCAGTTAGGGACTTCTTCTCCAGGAACTTACCCAAAACTTTTTTAAACCAAACTACACCAACTGCCTTAAGCACATTCTCTGGCATTGAATCCCAGAGCTTAATTGTACATCGAGTGAAAAAACATTTCTATGATTTGTTTTAAATGTGCTACTTGCTAACTACATGGAGTGTCCCCTAGTCTTTCTATTACCTGATAGAGTAAATAACCAATTCACATCTACCCATTCAAGACCTTTCATGATTTTGTAGACCTCTATTATATCCCCTCTCAGCTGTCTCTTCTCCTAACATAGGGGGTCATTTTCCAATGGTATCGCACGCAAAAAGGGACTTTTCGCATGCGATAGCTAAATCGGAGCGGAGTCGGGGGCGGAGTCTGCACTGGAAGGGGAGGAGTCGGGGCGGCGTCGGGTGGATTCTGCAACGTCTTTGCTGGTGGCGATAAGGTAGGCCATGTTATTGCCGCCAGTAGCGCGCCAAATAGCGCCACCTTTCACAGTGGCGCTATTGGGTGCGAAAGCTGGCAGCAATAACACCGCGGTGGTGTGATCGCTGCCGGCTTTCTCAGGCCCGCCCCTCCCGCTTCGCCCCCCCCCCTCCACCACCCATTACCGCGTGATTCACAAACATTTGCGATCTTAGAAAATCTAGGCCTTATTTTGCCTTTCCATGTCCTTTATCATTTTGTTTGCCTTTCTCTTTACTTTTTCCAGAGCTTTATTGTGCGTTGAGTGAAAAAGAATTTTCTCCGATTAGTCTTAAATGTGCTACTTGCTAACTTCATGGAGTGCCCCCTAGTCCGTCTATTATTCGAAAGTGTAAATAACCGAGTCACATCTACTTGTTCAAGACCTCTCATGATCTTAAAGACCTCTATCATATCCCCCCTCAGCCATCTCTTCTCCAAGCTGAACAGCCCTAACATCTTCAGCCTTTCCTCATAGGGGAGCTGTTCCATCCCCTTTATCATTTTGGTAGCCCTTCTCTGTACCTTCTCCATTGCAATTATATCTTTTTTGAGATGCGGCGACCAGAATTGTACACAGTATTCAAGGTGCGGTCTCACCATGGAGCGATACAGAGGCATTATGACATTTTCCGTTTTAATAACCATTCCCTTCCTAATAATTCCCAACATTCTGTTTGCTTTTTTGACCTGTACCACATACTGAGCTGATGATTTCAATGTATTGTGCATCTTGATGCCTACATCTCTTTCCTGTGTGATAGCTCCTGGTATGAAACTTAGCATCATGTAAATACAGCAAGAGTTATTTTCCTCTGTATGCTTCACCTTGCATGTGTCCACATTAAATTATATCTGTCATTTGGGCACTGAATCTTCCATTCACAAGGTCTTCCTGCAATTTATCACAATCCGCTTATAATTTAACTACTCTGAATAAATTTGTCTCATCTGCAAATTTCATCATACCCCTTCTAGATCATTTATAATTATACTAGGCGTTAAGCCTGTAACAACGGGCTACATTAAAAAAAAATTTCGGTCCATTTCCTTCCCCCTCATTCTCCCTCCCACCTCCCACCTCCCCCCTCATTCTCCCTTCCACCTCATTCTTCCTCCCACTTCCACTTCCACCTCCCCCTCATTCTCCTTTTCCCCGTCCCCTCATTCTCCCTTCCCCCTTTCCCCTTCCCCTCCCTCTCATTCTCCCTTCCCCCTTCCCCTCCCTCTTTCTCCCTTCCACCTCCCCCTCATTCTCCCTTCCACCTTCCCCTCCCTCTCATTCTCCCTTCCACCTCCCCCCTCATTCTCCCTCCCCCTCCTCTCCCTTCCACCTCCATCTCCCCCTCATTCTCCCTTCTCCCTCCCTCCTCCCCTGTCCCCTCCCCCATTCTCCCTCCCACCTCTATTCTCCCTCCCACTCCTTCTCACCTCACTCTCTCCTCCCTCCCCCTCCCCTCAGTCACTCCCCTCCTCTCCCAGCTCATTCACAACCCCTTCGGATGGCGCGTGCGCGCGCCGCCGCCACTACGGGTCCTGGTCCTCGCCGCCGCCGCCATTGCCGCTATGGGTCCGGGTCCTCGCTGCCGCTACGGGTCCTGGTCCTCGCCACCACCGCTACGGGTCCTGGTCCTCGCCGCCGCTACGGGTCCTGGTCCTCGCCGCCGCCGCCACTGCGGGTCCAGGTCCTCGCTGCCGCTACGGGTCCGGGTCCTCGCCGCCACTACAGGTCCGGGTCCTCGCTGCCACTACGGGTCCGGGTCCTCGCTGCCACTACGGGTCCTCCCAGCGCCATTTTTGTAAATAGGCAAACTCTGGCCGACGTGCTCGCCTGCGCATGCGTGGTAGAGCTGCTCTCTACTGCGCATTTGCGGCACGTCAGTCAGGGCTCCCTTATCTAGTAGATTAAAAAGCACAGGTCCAAGTACAGATCCCTGAGACACTCCACTGTTTTTTTCCACAGAGAAAACTGACCATTTAATCCTACTCTGTTTCCCGCCTTTTAATCAGTTTGCAATCCACAAAAGCACTAGGGATTTTCCTTCATTTAAAATGAATGGCTTATCTGGGATGAATATTCCAGATTTGTTTGATTTATTTCCTCCCCAAAACATATGAGCAAGTCCCATGAATGAAGCTTATGTCATTCATTTCATTTGTTTATGTTTCCCCATTGGAAAGCATGGGCTGCATTAAAACAATAGACTCTGTGGCTGGGCAGGTCATGTGGGAGTTTCCATAGCAACCAGCCCTCATGCCTATGACTCATGTGTGAGGTCAGAGGAGAACCAGGATCTGTTGTCAAGGAAACCAGACTGTCAATGCAAGGGAACATATCAGAAGGACGCAATTTTCTAAATAAGCAAATCACTGAACTTTCCATGCTTTGTATTGCAATCCTTGACTGTTTCAGATTGCAGTTGGATTTTATCTCTCACTCATGGAGGATACATCCTGCCTTGCTGTTGTCTCAGTCTTTTGTATCAACAGTGCTTTGGTTCAAGAAGATTAGAAACATTGCATCTGTTTTAATCCTATTAGATGGTAGCTTCTGTCACATTATGTTAATTTGCACAGGTTTATATATTTTTATTTCAGCATCTCACTGCTGTCACTGCTACTGACATAGAGGAAGGTTCGTGTTCTCCAGCATTGCCTTCCCTTTAGGGGGATCTCACTCCAGGCTGGATGTAGAATTTTATGTCATCTGCATATAAGAAGTTGATTCCTAGTTCCGCTGGTACTGTACATAGAGGCAGCAGATAAATGTTGTGCAGTGTTTCTGAGAGTGCTGAACCCTGGGGGACACCTGTATAAATTGTGAAGGTGTCCGATATGTGATTGCCCTGTCTGACCTGGAATGTTCTATCTGATAGGAAGGAAGAGAGAGCCTCCTTACCCTGTGATCCTCGACCTTTAAAACCCCACTAACTAGCCAAGATTTTTATATTTTACTCCTTACACACCATCCATAGTAGAAGTATCATCAGGCAGTATTGGACCCCAGTGCTGGCTTGTGCGTGTAAGTACTTACACATATATTACAATGTGACGTTAAGGAATGCCCAAGCCCTGCCCATGCCCATTCCCTGCCCATTTTTTTGGAAAAAATGTTTATACGTGTACCGGGAGATATGCACGTATGTGCATGCTTTTTAAAATCTGTGTGGCATGCACCAGCTGGACATACTCAATAGGGACATGCAGAGGGACCGCATACATTACATTCGGTATTCGTATTGTCGGGGGGAGTTATGTTTCATTCTGCAAGAGGGGCCCCCGATCCGTTCATGCATTCTATTCTTATTTGTTTCCCGGCTGAAATTTAATTAACTACAACGCCCCACCCTTCTGACCTCCCCAAGACTTTCCAAAACTCCCTGGTTGTCCAGCAGGGGTCCTGGAGCCATCTCCTGCCCTCGGGCCGTCGACTGCCAGTAATCAAAATGGCGCCGATAGCCTTTGCCCTTACTATGTCACAGGGGCTACTGGTGCAATTGGTCGGCCCCTGCTACATGGTAGGAGCACAAGATGGCGCCGGCCATCCATTGCTCCTACCATGTGATAGGGGCCGACCAATTGCACTGGTAGCCCCTGTGACATAGCAAGGACAAAGGCTATCAGTGCCATTTTGAATACCAGCAGCCGACGGCGTGAGTGCAGGAGATGGCTCCGGACCCCCGCTGGACCACCAGGGAGTTTTGGCAAGTCTTGGGGGGGGGGGGGGCAGGAGGGGGAGGGGAGTTTGTTTAAATTCGCTCCTTTAGATGGCTGAATAATTTGGTGATTTGTTGTATTCATGGGAAATCGTGATACAATACAATGAATATGGCCCTATACGTTGCGGATTGCCAATACGTTGCAAACGAATGCACACCCTTGATACTCATGTATCTTCCAGTTTAGGCACTCCAAGCTTTTAAAATTCACTTCTTTGGCGTCAAAGGGCATGCCCAAAATGGAAGAGTACTGGTGGATTGCAATAGCCAAAGGTGCTAATGCCATATTAAAAAGAAGTGGAGAGAGAGGACATTCTTGACGAATGCACCTTTGCAAAGAGAAAAAACAAGAAAGAATTGTTCAAATAAAGTCAGGCTGAGGGACTACTATATAGAATTTTCAAAAGTCCCTGGTGGCCCAGCGGACGGTCCTGGTGCAATCTCCTGCACTCGGGCTGTTGGCTGCCGGTATTCAAAATGGTGCCGATAGCCTTTGCCCTTACTATCAGTGCCATTAGTCGGCCCCTGTCACATGGTAGGAGCATAAGATGGCACCGGAGGTCAGGAGGGTGGGGGTGGGGGGGGGGTTGTAGTTCATTAAATTTAAAGGGCTGGGATGGGGGCTTTTTTTGGGAAACAAATACATATGTAACTAAAGAACGGATCGGGGTCCCCCGAGAATGGATGCAATGGATTTGGATCCCGACGAATACGAATACCGAATGGGATGTATCCGTCCCTGCTGCACATCCCTAATGAATATTACACTCACACCTTCAGAACTGGTGTGGCATCATTTGCAAGCAGCAATGAGCTAAGTGAGCATACAGATCAAAGCCCTAGGGCGCTGACACTCGGGCAGATACAAATCCTACATTTGACCAATAAAACAGTCATCCTTAGAATTGGCATAGGATTGCTGGGACATTTTCTAACTTTGCTCATCCTAACATTGGTTTTGTTATTTAATGTAGACTCTTCTTTCACTATTGCTAAAGTGCTGTAGATCCTGGGTCTCTCATACATTTATTGGGCACACATTGGAATCAAGGCAAAGAGCGCCGGGGAACAGATGGGAATACTGTGGAACAAAGCCAATAATTTTTGGCTAGACAATAGAGTGGCTAGACAATAGAGACAATGAAGTGGGGCCAAGTAATATTGTCCATCCTTCAATAAGCCACAGAGCTTTCAAGACCAGTCGTTATCATCTTTCATTTATGCAGTAATGATCTAGTCTTGGTCAAAAACATTGACCTTATCATTAACATCAAAAAGGACCTATGTTCATCACGGCATTCTGGATGTCGGTGGTATTGGTTTGATCCCACATTATCCCTCATTTGGTGTGGAGAGGAACAAAATCCTGCAAAGACATGAAAAAGAGCAGGCAAAAATTGAACAAAGAAGTAGGATCTTGGGTCATAGGGGGACGTTATCATACATGAGGATATATCCGCTGGCTTGTACAGGCCACATGGGGTTCACCTATCTGAGGATGGCACAGATATCTTTATCCTCTCCTTGCAAAGGACCATAGAAGCACTAGTGGGGTTAGGTGGGGGGTAGGGACCAAGTAAAGAATTACTGGTCCCTTCTATGGCAGGGACCTCACCTTCACATAGGGGGATGATTTGATGTTTTTGGGAGGGGGAAGATTCCAAGTGCCAAAGGTTACTCATGGGAGAAGCATGTGGGGACACATGAAGCTGGGTGCTATTGGTCACTCTAGGCGGGGGTGATGGACCTAGACATGTGCATTCGTCTGGGATGAATTAGTCAATTTCAATGAAATTATCTAATTTGTCCTGTTTCAGCAACCCCGAAAAACGAAGCAAATTTTCCTGAAATTTTGGGAAAATTCTTTTTTCAGGGTTAGTGCACACTAACCCGAAATTCGGGGCAGGCAAAAAAAAAAGGCCAAAACTGCGGGAAACTGAAACTTCCTACAGCGGGCCGATACCAAAGGCTGAACCGAAAGGTTCAGCCGAAGCATATCTCTAGATGGACCTTTGAAATGGATGACACAGACCAAGATGGTGGCCAGTCTGGGGGTAGCCAAATAGAGGCCTGCCATAAATATATGTGTGTGTCTTGCAAGGATAGCCAGAGGGTTGGTGAGGTGGCAGCACACTGCACATAGTAATAGTAGCAATGGAGGCATTCATGGAGCAGGATACCAGTGGGTACCACCATCACAGAGTGGAAGGTTGGATGGCTGCCACTTCACAGGAATAGCTGGAGCATGCCGGAGATAACAGCATAAAGTCTTTGCCAGTGGGGGTATAGATCAGTCTCTTATAAAAAGTTAATTTTAAGTTTGCACAAAGTATTTTACTGTATGTTATGTTTAAGTTCACTATTGTATGGCTGTAGCCATTTTTATCCACTCAATAAAGAGCATTATGGAAACTGTATTCCATCATTGTTGGTGATGAAGTAGCTAAGCGGTTGGGGTGGGATTCCAAGAACCTATGGCATGCCCAAGTTATGTAGTGAAGGATCAGAGAGACAAGAATACAAGGATTGACAGCTAGGGGATTCCTGAAGGTGTTGGTGGTGACCGGACAAGGCTGAAGGTGGCGTGCTTTAGTCTGAATGTTATCAGATAAAGGTCTGAGAGGGGAGGAATTTAGTTAAAATAGTCTGAGGAACAGTATTAGATTAAGGCTGTGGTCCTATTTCTGAGTTGGAGCAGTAGAGCAGAGTTGGAGGCTATAAGAATCGAAAGACTGAATCCTATAGTAATAAATAAGTAGATAACATGTCTTTACGTCAGAGGATATTGCAGAGATACCTGTTCTGGACAAGGTTTTCATGGGTGAGGATTCAGTTCATCTGAACCAAATCATGGTGAACCTGGAAGATGTGGTTGGCCTGATTGTTGCGACCATCGCTGCCCGACGGCTTCACTCTGCCTACCTTTCCTTTCTTGCGACTCCTCCTGCTCCTCATGGATGCCTGGCTGCTGCAGCATCTGCCTGCCATCCTCTCCAGTGTCCCCGGATTGGCTTGGGCGCTGCCTCCCACCATGTTCTCCAGGTACCTAAGGGTGCACGCACTGCGCAGCCCGCATTCTTATTTCCTCATTGGCGCGATCCTCAGGGGCGTCCCCCTTAGATAACATCATGCTGCCCAGATATTTAAGCCTACTGATTGCTAGCCATTGAGTTAGCAAGGGAAATTCCTTACTGATGGGATTCGCTCTCCGTACCCAGCTACTCTGCCTCCAACTTCCATTGGACTCTATCTACTAACGGGGTACCTGCACCTTGGGAGCCTAATTTGCTTCTTTCAGGGCGCTACCAGGTAACCGATACTCACTCTTCGAGGGCCCATGTTCCCTGACTCGCTGCCTGCGTTCATCTCCTCTTCTACTGGGAAGAATTCGCTACAGACATCATCAGTGAGTACTACTGTCATCTATTCCTCAGAGCTGTCTCTCTGGAGCCAGGTACTCGCTCCTCGAGGGCCTGCCTCCATTCCAGTGCCAGTACCGTCTCCGACATGGAACCGCTGTGTGAGTACTTTGCCAACGAGTCTCTGCTCCCAGGGATCTGATACTCGCCCTTTGAGGTCCAGCTCTCCCTATCTCGGGGCTCTTCCAGACTTGGGACTCTGTGAATATTCTATTGTCCTCATTTTCTCAGTTCTCTCCACTACAGCACTGCTACCGGAGGAACCGCCGTTCCAGCGCCCTGGGGAATACTAGCCCAGCTGGGTTACATCTTCTACTCACTACTGCCACCTCTGATGGCTTCTTAAAAACTGTCTAAATAAAGATAAATCTGTGTTTGTGTGTCCAAAGCTGAGCCTGACATGTGGTCCCTCTCAGGACTTCCCCCCGTGGGCGTGGTCAGCCACCACGGTGTCCAAGGGTCCACCCAAACCTCACTAATTACAACACTGATAAACAAACTGAAGAGTAGTAAATCTACTGGACCGGATGGTAATACCCCATGGTTCTGAAAGAACTAAAAAATGAAATTTCAGACCTATTAGTACAAATTTGTAAACTATCATTAAAATCATCCATTGTACCTGAAGATTGGAAGATGACCAATGTAACCCCGATATTTAAAAAGGGATCCAGGAGTGATCCAGGAAACTATAGAATGGTGAGCCTCACCTCAGTGCTAGGAAAAATTGTGGAAATTGTTATAAAGAATAAAATCACAAAACATTCAGATAGACATGGATTGATGGGACACAAACAGCATGGATTAATTTACCCAACGGAAGCCTTGCCTTTCATATATCCTACATTTTTTTCAAGGGGTGAATATACATATGGACAAAGGTGAACAGGTAGATGCAGTATATTTGGATTTTCAGACGACGTTCAACAAAGTCCCACATGAGAGGCTTCTAAGAAAACTAAAAATTCATGGGATAGGAGGTGATGTCCTTTTGTGGGCTAGAAGTTGGTTAAAAGACAGGAAACAGAGAGTAGGATTAAATGGTCTGTTTTTACATTGCAAAAAGGGAAACAGTGGAATGCGTTGGACCAGGGCTTTATAATATGCTTATAAATGATCTGGAAATGGGAACAATGAGTGAAGTGATCAAATTTGCAGATGACACAAAATTATACAGAGTAGTTAAATCTGAAGCAGATTGTAATGAATTGCAGGAGGATCTTGCAAGACTGGAAAATTGGGCTTCCGAATGGCAGATGAAATTTAATGTGGACAAGTGCAAGGTGATGCACATAGGGAAAAATAACCCTTGCTGTAGTTACACGATGTTAGTTAGGTACTCTCTTAGGACTTACCACCGAGGAAAGAGATCTAGGCATCATAGTGGATATTACATTGAAATCGTGAGCCCAGTGTGCTGTGGTGAAAAAAAAAATACAGAATGTTAGGAATTTTAAGAAGGGAATGGAAAATAAAAGGAAGATGTCATAATGCCTCTGTTTTGTCCATGGTGAGAGTGTACCTTGAATACTATGTACTATTCTGGTCACCACATCTCAAAAAAGGATATAACTGCACTGCAGAAAGTGCAGAGATTGGCGACCAAAATAATAAGGGCATGGAATGACTGCCCTATGAGGAAAGGGGTAGATTTTAAAAGGGTGCATGCGGGCGTACATTTGTGCGCGCTACCCTGAAAGCATACATGTATGTCCGATTTTATAACTTGCGCACGTAGGCTTGTGATTTATCTAATATTTGGGTACTTGCCAGGTACTTCTGCGTTGGTTTACCCACTGTTGGAAACAGAATACTGGGCTTGATGGACACTTGCTCTTTCCCACTATGACATATCTTATGTTCTAAATGACCTATAGCTACGATCACTATCAGGAGGCAAAACAGGAAGACTCGGAGAACATAAGAACATAAGAAATTGCCATGCTGGCTCAGACCAAGGGTCCATCAAGCCCAGCATCCTGTTTCCAACAGTGGACAATCCAGGCCATAAGAACCTGGCAAGTACCCAAACACTAAGTCTATTCCATGTAACCATTGCTAATGGCAGTGGCTATTCTCTAAGTGAACTTGATTAATAGCAGTTAATGGACTTCACCTCCAAGAACTTATCAAACCTTTTTTAAACCCAGCTACACTAACTGCTCTAACCACATTCTCTGGCAACAAATTCCAGAGCTTTATTGTGCATTGAGTGGAAAAGAGTTTTCTCTGATTAGTCTTAAATGTGTTACTTGCTAACTTCATGGAGTGCCCCCTAGTCATTCTATTATCCAAAAGAGTAAATAACTGATTCACATTTACCCATTCTAGATATCTCATGAATTTAAACACCTCTATCATATCCCTCCTCAGCCGTCTCTTCTCCAAGCTTAACAATTCAAACCTCTTCAGCCTTTCCTCATAGGGGAGCTGTTCCATCCCCTTTATCATTTTGGTTACCCTTCTCTGTACCTTCTCCATCACAACTATATCTTTTTTGAGATGCAGAGACCAGAATTGTACACAGTATTCAAGGTGCGGTCTCACCATGGAGCGATACAGAGGCATTATGACATTATCCGTTCTATTAACCATTCCCTTCCTAATAATTCCTAACATTCTGTTTGCTTTTTTGACTGCTGCAGCACCCTGAGCTGACGATTTCAAAGTATTATCCACTGTGATGCTTAGATCTTTTTCCTGGGTGGTAGATCATAATATGGAAGCTAACATCGTGTAATTACAGCAAGGGTTATTTTTTCTATATGCATCACCTTGCATTTGTCCACATTAAATTTCATCTGACATTTGGATCCCAAATATTCCAGTCTCATAAGATCCTCCTGCAATTTGTCACAATCTGTTTCTGATTTAACTACTCTGAATAATTTTGTATAATCTGCAAATCTGATAACCTCACGTTGTATTCCTTTCCAGATCATTTATAAATATTTTGAAAAGCACCGGTCCAAGTACAGATCCCTGAGGCACTCCACTGTTTACCCTTTTCAACTGAGAAAATTGGCCATTTAATCCTACTCTCTGTTTCCTGTCTTTTAACCAGTTTGTAATCCATGAATGGACATCTCATACTGTCCTATGAATTTTTAGTTTTTTTAGAGGCCTCTCATCAAGGGCTTTGTCAAATGCCTTCTGGAAATCCAAATACACTACATCTACCAGTTCATCTTTATCCATGTATTTATTAATCCATTCAAAAAAATGAATCAGAACTGTTAGGCAAGACATCCCTTGGATAAATCTATGTTGTCTTTCTATATGCTGTGTGATTTTGATCTTTAGAATAGTTTCTATTATTTATGCTGGCACTGAAGTTAGTCTCACTGGTCTATAGTTTCCCAAATCGCCCCTGGAGCCCTTTTAAAATATTGGGGTTACATTGGCCACCTTCCAGTCTTCAGGTACAATGAATGATTTTAATGATAGGTTACAAATTTTAACTAATAGATCAGAAATTTCATTTTTGAGTTCCTTCAGTACCCTAGGACACATACCATCCGGTCCAGGTGATTTTGCTACTCTTCAGTTTGTCAATCTGGCCTACTACATCTTCCCGGTTCACAGTGATTTGGTTCAGTTCGTCTGACTCATCACCCTTGAAAACCATCTCCGGAACTGGTATCTCCCCCACATCCTCAATAGTAAGCACAGAAGCAAAGAATTCTTTTAGACTTTCTGCAATGGCATTATTTTCCCTAAGAGCCCCTTTAACCCACCTGGTGACTTCTGTGAATTAAAGTTGGGAATTGATTAGCATCTCCCACTCATACCTCAAAATATATTGACAACAGGTTCACAAAAAGTGCACAGTGCAGCATTTCAAGATTTTAACTTCTGTTTCAGGGAACTGAAAATGTGTAGCATGAAATTTCTTTGCTGATATCTTCCAAAAATGCTCACAACTCGATAAAAGAGACAACCATCTTGCAAATATTCACTGAATTTACTTCTGTATTCCAGTTCCTAAACATGACGAAGAATAACCTTGCTGGGAAAAGAGCAACAAATTAGAAGAATGTCAATGCTTTTGATTTATTGAAGAAGCGATACAAGTGAGAGCAGAATCATGAGAAGTCTCTGGAGGAGAAGATGCTTCGTGTGTCAGCAGAAATGGAAGAAGATCCCTTGTACTGAGCAGGAAGGAGCAGAGAGGATTCAGCCAACAGCCATCACTTTGCAGATCCATCGGCTGATATTCAGGTATGGACCAGGACTCCCTGAGAGAGAGAATAAGAGCAATAAATACAGAGCAGGGTCAGCCTGAGACAGAAAAATACAAAATCTTCTGAAGGGATCAGTGAGAGTGGATCTCTATTAATGAGGGGGATGATCCAAGGGCACCATGGGGAGAAGCCAACTCGCTGCTCGTTTCCTCTGGTTGCTCTATGGGAGAGTCCTGATTACTTATTGGCTCTGACTGCACTATAGAAGCTTTCTGATTGGCTGCTTATTGGCATTGACTGTACCTGCTTATTAACTTTCATTGCTTTCTATATTTCCATGCTCGATTTCATCTATATAATATTTCTCTAATGAAGACCGGTCCCATTCCTGCTCTCTGATTAATAAAACAGAAATCCTAGAGGATTCCAGGTGTAAGGAAGGAGGCTGCAGCTATTTGCTGGAGTAAGAGTCACGTTTGCTCCCCTCCCCAATCTTTCCCCACAGGAAACAGCTCTCACCCCCTCCACAGCAATCACAGAACCAGGCTGTCTTAGAGCAGGATCGGGTCTCCTCCCAGAACCTCCAGTTTAATGCCCATGGTGATGGCACTGAACCCCAGGACTCCCCTAAAGCTGCATAATATTGGGGGGAGGAGATTGAATTGGGGTTCATGGAAGCAGAATTGCCACATTCTGCCAATGTTGTGGTAAAATTCAGGTGAAGATTATTTCAGAGGCCAGCGATGGGGAGAGGGGTGAGAGATCAGTAAAGACAATGTGGGTGAGGGGAAGGAGGGGAGATGGGGAGCAGGTGTTGGTTTGTGAGTGGAAGTTTTATGCTCATCTATGGAAAGAGGGAGAGCACCAGAGAGGAAGAATCTCAGCTGGGGCGCAATTGGTCTTTATCTGCAGCCATTTACTATTTCAGGAAACGAGCATTCGTACAAACTCCTAATATTATTCAAAAGAGGAAGTTGGGTTTTACCAGCAGTTAGTTAGGGTGAGCAGGATGAATCCTACAGGAAAGAACAGAAACAGAGGTCACAAAGAGAAGTTTCTGGGACAATTACACAACAATTCAACTGAACAATTATCAGCAGCTAATGTTTAGGCTTACCAGAAGATGTACAGTGTCATATAGATCATTGTAAAGGAAAAAATGAGAGAATAGGGAAGAAGACCGTCTGGGAAGGTCGCTTTATAGGGGAGATACCAGTGTTATTGAATGCCATGTCTTTGATTATTAATGTGTTTTCAGCCCCCAGAGGGAGGAAGTCTGGTGCTGCCGCTCTTCTCCCGTGGCACTCTCCTTTGCCCGACTAAAACATTTCTCACTTTCGTTGCTTTGCTGCTACGATGGTGTCTTGTGGATTTGTTGCTGCTTTTTTTTGTGCATGTCTCAAAGCTTCGGGGTGTACAATTCACCGCTGCTGCTGCTTTCATAGAATATTTCTGGAATGTATTTATTGTACGTTTGCGTATCTTTATTTCAAAGTTAAAGGGATTTTAAAAAGAAATAAAGAAACTCCAATGAGCAGACCCCACCCTCCCCCTACCCCCCGCTTGTCAAGCTCCAGGGGAGACACAAGCACCCCCCACCCCCCAGCCCATCCTCTGGATGAGAGTTTTGCTCAGTTCTGATGTAGGATATAAAATATTAGCAATGTTTGCAAATAGAGGAACCTGGGGACATTGTCTATCCACAAGGTTTTTCAAATTGCCCCAATAATGATTGCTTAACCCATGATACAGGGCCCTCGACTGAAACTCTTAAAATGTGGGGATGCTTTCCAAAGAGTGTAACCTCAGCAGAAACGATGGCTCCCAAAGTGCTCAGCAGTTTATCCATAAGCTTACACTGATTTCCTGTTTATCATTCTTTTTCACTCTTTAACTCTGATGAAATTTAATGTGGACAAGGGATCTTTAAAAATGGCGCGGGGTACCCAGTAGGGATGTGCAGACAAAAAGTTTATGTTGATAAGTCCATAAGTCGAAAGGGGGGGTCAATTTCGGTCAATATGGACATATGGAGAATTCCATAAGTTGAGTCTATGTCCATACGTGCACCGGTTCCCTAAATAAAAATTTAAACCCCTCACCCTCCTTAATCCCCCCCCAAGACTTACCAAAACTCCCTGGTGGTCCAGCGGGGAGTCAGGAAGCCATTCCTCTATTCCTTTGCGAGCAGCACGTGACGTCCGCGTCACGTCGGAGTGACGTGGCCGTCACGTGGTCCACCGCGGTTCCGCTCCCGGACCCCTCGTTGGACCCAAACGGAACTTTTGGCCAGCTTGGGGGGTCAGGAGGCCCCCCCAAGCTGACCCCCCTCCTGACCCCCCAAGCTGGCCAAAAGTTCCGTTTGGGTCCAACGAGGGGTCCGGGAGCGGAACCGCGGTGGACCACGTGACGTCCGCATCACTCCGATGTGACGCGGACGTCACGTGCTCCTCGCAAAGGAATAGAGGAATGGCTTCCTGACTCCCCGCTGGACCACCAGGGAGTTTTGGTAAGTCTTGGGGGGGATTAAGGAGGGTGAGGTGTTTAAATTTTTATTTAGGATCAACGATCGCGATTTCCAACGTATTCAACATAGCTATGTTGAATAAGTTGGAAATCCGATCGTTTTCGCCTCATCACTTTTTTAAGTTAAAAAAAAAATATAAGTTGCGTTTTACATATGCGGTGAAAACGAATGCACACCCCTAGTACCCAGTGCTCCTACCATGTGACAGGGGACGGCCAATGGCACGGATACCCTGTCACATGGTAAGGGCAGAGGGCCATCGGCGCCATTTTGATTAGTGACAGCTGATGGCCCGGGAGTGGGAGATCGCTCCCGGGACCCCCACTGGACCACCAGGTACCTGTAAAATGTTTTTTTTGGGGAGTCGGGAGGGTGGGGAAGCTAAGGGATTAGTTTTAAAGGGTTGGGGTGGGTTTTAGGGGTTATTTTTGTGTGCCTTTTTCCCGCCCTCATCCAAAACGATAAAAGAACCCCCACGATCAATATCGTGGGGTTTTCCTATCGTTTTGGGGGAGCTCCCGATTTCTGATGATTTTGAAAATATCGTCCGATATTTTCAATCGTCCGAAGCCTGATTCACATCCCTACAAAATAGCCTGGGGCTCAGTTTGGGGTAGATTTTCAAAAAATGCGAATAGGCGTACTTTTGCTGGCGCATCAGGCGCAAGCAAAAGTACGCTGGATTTTAGTAGATACGCGTGGAGCCGCGCGTATCCACTAAAATCCCGGATCGGCGCGCGCAAGGCTATGAATTCTGTATATCCGGTGCGCGCCGAGCCGCGCAGCCTACCCCCGTTCCCTCCAAGGCCGCTTCGAAATCGGAGCGGCCATGGAGGGAATCCTCTAACGCCCTCCCCTCACCTTCCCCTCCCTTCCTCTACCTAACCCACCCGCCCGGCCGTGTCTACACGCCCCCTTACCTTTCTCCGGGAATTTACGCCTCCCGGAGGGAGAAGTAAATCCCCGCGCGCCAGCGGGCCTGTTGCGTGCCGGGACGCGACCTGGGGGCGGGTACGGAGGGCGCGGCCACGCCCCTGAACCGCCCCGGGCCGTAGCCACGCCCCCAAATTGCTGCCGACACGCCCCCTAAACGCCACGACGACCGGGCCCGCCCCTGACACGCCCCCGACACGCCCCCCTTGGAGAACCCCGGGACTTACGCGAGTCCCGTGGCTCTGCGTGCGCCAGTAGGCCTATGTAAAATAGGCTCACCGGCGCGCAGGGCCCTGCCCGCCTAAATCTGCCCGCCTAAATCCGCCCGCCTAAATCCGCCCAGTTTTGGGCGGATTTAGGCGAGCAGGGCTCTGAAAATCCGCCCCTTTGTGTATATGTATGCATGTAACCTGGTTTTATGTGTGTAAATGTCTGTACTAAAATATCCTGGGGCTCAGTTTGTGTAAATGTATGCATATAACCTGGTTTTATATGTGTAAATGTCTGTACTAAAATAGCCTGGGGCTCAGTTTGTGTAAATGTATGCATATAACCTGGTTTTATATGTGTAAATGTCTGTACTAAAATAGCCTGGGGCTCAGTTTGTGTAAATGTATGCATATAACCTGGTTTTATATGTGTAAATGCCTGTACTAAAATAGCCTGAGGCTCAGTTTGTATAAATGTATGCAGGTAACCTGGTTTTATGTGTGTAAATCTCTGTACTAAAATAGCCTGGGGCTCAGTTTGTGTAAATGTATGCATATAACCTGGTTTTATATGTGTAAATGTCTGTACTAAAATAGCCTGGGGCTCAGTTTGTGTAAATGTATGCATATAACCTGGTTTTATATGTGTAAATGCCTGTACTAAAATAGCCTGAGGCTCAGTTTGTATAAATGTATGCAGGTAACCTGGTTTTATGTGTGTAAATCTCTGTACTAAAATAGCCTGGGGCTCAGTTTGTATAAATGTATGCATGTAACCTGGTTTTATATGTGTAAATGTCTGTACTAAAATAGCCTGGGGCTCAGTTTGTGTAAATGTATGCATATAACCTGGTTTTATATGTGTAAATGTCTCTACTAAAATAGCCTGGGGCTCACTTGTGTAAATGTATGCATGTAACCTGGTTTTATGAGTGTAAATGTCTGTACTAAAAAGCCTGGGGCTCAGTTTGTGTAAATATATGCATGTAACCTGGTTTTATGTGTGTAAATGTCTGTACTAAAATAGCCTGGGTCTCAGTTTGTGTAAATGTAGCATGTAACCTGGTTTTATGTGTGTAAATGTCCGTACTAAAATAGCCTGGGGCTCAGTGTGTGTAAATGTATGCATGTAACCTGTTTTTATATGTGTAAATGTCTGTACTAAAATAGCCTGGGGCTCAGTGTGTGTAAATGTATGCATATAACCTGGTTTTATGTGTGTAAATGTCTGTACTAAAATAGCCTGGGGCTCAGTTTGTGTAAATGTGTGCATGTAACCTGGTTTTATGTGTGTAAATGTCTGTACTAAAATAGCCTGGGGCTCAGTGTGTGTAAATGTATGCATATAACCTGGTTTTATGTGTGTAAATGTCTGTACTAAAATAGTCTGGTGCTCAGTTTGTGTAAATGTGTGCATGTAACCTGGTTTTATGTGTGTAAATGTCTGTACTAAAATAGCCTGGGGCTCAGTGTGTGTAAATGTCTGCTTGTAACCTGGTTTTATGTGTGTAAATGTCTGTACTAAAATAGTCTGGTGCTCAGTTTGTGTAAATGTATGCATGTAACCTTGTTTTATGTGTGTAAATGTCTGTACTAAAATAGTCTGGGGCTCAGTTTGTGTAAATGTATGCATGTAACCTGGTTTTATGTGTGTAAATGTCTGTACTAAAATAGCCTGGGGCTCTGTTTGTGTAAATGTATGCATGTAACCTGGTTTTATGTGTGTAAATGTCTGTACTAAAATAGCCTGGGGCTCAGTTTGTGTAAATGTATGCATGTAACCTGGTTTTATGTGTGTAAATGTCTGTACTAAAATAGCCTGGGCTCAGTTTGTGTAAATGTAAGCACTTGTCTCAGGAGTAGCTTTGTGCAATATGACGCATGCAAGTACTCAGTCAATACTCAGAATTTCCTGCCATCCTCTGCATCAACCTGCATGGGGTGGCAGGAAATTTGAATCAAACAATTACGAACAAGGGTCCTGAGCTTGTTGGTCGGTGAATCCGATAAGTATGGGAACATAAGTGATGGAGCTTACTGGGAGGCTAAATGGGCCATTTGATCTTTTTCTGCCGTCATTTCTATGTTTCTATGTAATAACCCAAGGAGATAGAAGGAACTGAACAAGAGATCTCCCGTGTAAATTCACTTTGAAATTACTTAGTAAAGTCTACATGTACAATCTACTCTCAGACCTTTACTGCTCTGCTGATTGTTATTAAATTCCCCTCAATATTTCGGTATATCTAGAATGATCCTAACTAGAGATCAATCAATACCCACCCCCACACACACACACACACATGTACTATGCACAAACAAATTGGTTATGTGTTTGTGTTTTAAATTACAAAACAATTTGTGCAACTATTATCATATAATATTAAACATATTAAACACGCCTACCATGTTTTGAGTTAAATGTACACCGATACGATGTGCAAACGGTTATCGGTATATAAAAAACGTTAAATAAATAAATAAATAAATAAATAAATAGATTAAACTGTTCTTACGGTCCATATTTGATATAAATAATATTGCCTTTCTGAAAGAAATAGAAAAAGAAATGATAAAAATAAATAAATAAATACATAAATAGATTAAACTGTTCTTACGGTCCATATTTGATATAAATAATATTGCCATCCTGAAAGAAATAGAAAAAGAAATGATAAAAATGTACATATGAAGCCATCCTTGGGTCTGATCTTCTGCTTCGTGAGTCGTCTGGGACGGGATTTTATTTGTTTATTTATTTATTTGAGGCTTTTAGATAGCGACATTAGTGTGCAAACATCATACCGGTTTACATTGTAACTGACAGCTGGAAAAAGGTTCAATGACCAGGGGAGGGGAAAAACATGTAGTTGTAACTAGGAAATGCAGAGCAGGAGGAAGTAAAGCGTAACTCACGATTAAAATGACAAGTAATACGATGTGATGGAACAAGAGGGTTGGTAGAAACTTATATACACGGGACGTGTAAAAGGGTAGGTAAGGGCGCCAGGTAGCCGTTAACTTGTATCGGGGTTGTGTGTAAGCGAGTATCGAGAGAGAATGGGAGGGTGAAAAGGGTAGGGCCTAGTCTGGGTAGGCTCGTCGAAAGAGCCAAGTCTTTAGTTTCTTTCTAAATTTAGAGGAGCAAGGTTCAAGTCTGAGCAGTGTAGGGAGGGAGTTCCATTGCCTAGGACCTGCAACGGAGATTGCGCGATCCCCTGTGTAGGAGAGGTGGGCTTTTTTAAGAGATGGTACTTTGAGGGTTCCTCTGTTGACAGCTCTATTGACAGCGAGATAAATCCAAAAACTACACAAACGTTATCATCTATAAACCATGACATAGTGGTAAAAATACAAAACGAATATCCTAAATAACACAAACTTTACCATCTCTAAATCACGGGTGAGTAACTGGGGGGGGGGGGGGAAGCCCACCGGGGGGGAGAGCTTCACCAGAGCTGAAGGGGGGCAGTCAAGAAAGCAAACAGAATGATAGGAATTATTAGGAAGGGAATGGTTAATAGAACGGAAAATGTCATAATGCCTCTGTATCGCTCCATGGTGAGACCACACCTTGAATACTGTGTACAATTCTGGTCGCCGCATCTCAAAAAAGATATAATAGCGATGGAGAAGGTACAGAGAAGGGCAACCAAAATGATAAGGGGAATGGAACAGCTCCCCTATGAGGAAAGACTAAAGAGGTTAGGACTTTTCAGCTTGGAGAAGAGACGGCTTAGGGGGGATATGATAGAGGTGTTTAAGATCATGAGAGGTCTAGAACGGGTAGATGTGAATCGGTTATTTACTCTTTCTTATAGTAGAAAGACTAGGGGACACTCCATGAAGTTAGCATGGGGCACATTTAAAACTAATCGGAGAAAGTTCTTTTTTACTCAACACACAATTAAACTCTGGAATTTGTTGCCAGAGAATGTGGTTCGTGCAGTTAGTATAGCTGTGTTTAAAAAAGGATTGGATAAGTTCTCGGAGGAGAAGTCCATTACCTGCTATTAAGTTCACTTAGGGGCGGATTTTAAAAGGAGCGCGAATAGCCTACTTTTGTTTGCGCTCCAGGCGCAAACAAAAGTACGCTGGATTTTAGTAGATACGCGCGGAGCCGCGCGTATCTGCTAAAAACCTGGATCGGCGCGCGCAAGGCTATGGATTTTGTATAGCCGGCGCGCGCCGAGCCGCGCAGCCTACCCCCGTTCCCTCCAAGGCCGCTCCGAAATCGGAGCGGCCTTGGAGGGAACTTTCCTTTGCCCTCCCCTCACCTTCCCCTCCCTTCCCCTACCTAACCCACCCGCCCGGCCCTGTCTAAACCCCCCCCTTACCTTTGTCGGGGGATTTACGCGTCCCTCTGGGAGGCGTAAATCCCCGCGCGCCAGCGGGCCTCCTGCGCGCCGGGCCGCGACCTGGGGGCGGGTACGGAGGGCGCGACCACGCCCCCGGACCGCCCCGGGCCGTAGCTACGCCCCCGTACCCGCCCCCAAAACGCTGCCGACACACCCCGAAAATGCCGCGCGGTTCGGGCCCGCCCCCGACACGCCCCCCCGACACGCCCCCTCCGAAAACCCCGGGACTTACGCGAGTCCCGGGGCTCTGCGCGCGCCGGTAGGCCTATGTAAAATAGGCTTACCGGCGAGCAGGGCTCTGAAAATCCGCCCCTTAGAGAATAGCCACTGCCATTAGCAATGGTAACATGGAATAGACTTAGTTTTTGGGTACTTGCCAGGTTCTTATGGCCTGGATTGGCCACTATTGTATCCACAATATTAGAGAAACACTAGTGTCTGATCAACAATAACAAAAATAACTAGTGCATATAAACCATCAATTATACATATAGGTCTCCAAAGATTTTTTAATAATAACCTCACAAGCAGATAATGACTTATATCTTCAATTTTCTCAGCTGATATTTTTTAGATTATATTAATTTTTATTATACATTACTTTTTTCAAAAAGAGGAAAAGATAGCACTGGTTGAGAATATGACGATATCAAATTCAAGGTCTTTTTCTCTTTTCCTTCTTCTGGAGTTCATGGGGTGTAACCTTTACAGGCAACACATTAAGGTGCACTTGGAAATTCTTCTTAACCAGGCCAGTGGTCCCCAGTATACTTGGGACTAATTCTGTCTCCTTCTCCCATTTCATAGCTTGGTACTTGAGGACCTCCTCTTTCAGCATAACTGCCGGGCGCTGAGGATAGCCTCCCTCAGCAGTGCTATCCTTGGGTTTTCTCCTTCACCACCTTCTCCAGTTTTCTAGCACTGATGATCTTATCAGTTGCAATTGGAATATCCCAGGTGATCACAATTTCTTTGTTCTCTTTAGTTCTCAGCTCCTGGAAAGGGGGGGGGGGGGGCAGGTTCTCCAAGTGGGTTTGTTTTCCGCATACCTAGGCAGGAATGAACCTCATTCATAAGTCACGGCATGGTGGGAATTACCTCAATCTCTCACATTTACTGCTAATGCCTTTCTTAGTACTTGCATTGTTCCAAGTAGAGCTTTGTCCTGAAGTTCGTAGGATGCAATTTTCACAGACAAGGTATACTTGGAAATTCTTCTTAATCAGGCCAGTGGCACCCAATGTAATTTCAGTATCCTTCTGCTGCATTTTCTTGGTTCTGATTGCAACTTAATTCTTAAGGACCTTTGCTTTCTCCATATGATCCACAGAATAATCGCTGGGTTCTGACACTTCTGCGGCAATGTTGTTTTTGTATTTGTTTCCTTCACCACAATATCTGTTTTTTGTGCATCGATTTTCCTGTTGGTGGGAAAGGAATGTGCCAGGAGATCACATCTTTTTCATTTGCTTCTATTCTGTCAGGGTTGTGTTCCCAGTGTTTGTTTGCTATAGGAAAATTGGTTCTTACCTGTTAATGTTCATTCCTGTAGTACCATGGATCAGTCCAGAACATGGGTTGAACCTCCTGTCCAGCAGATGGAGACAGACCAAAACTGAAAGGGTATCCTATATGAGGACAGAGCCTACCCTGCAGCCCTTCAGTATAACCATTGCCAAAGCAGATATGTATAAAGATAACCAGTAAAGAGATCAAGCAAATAACAATGGAACTCAGAAAAGCTGAACAATTGAAAAAAAAAAAATTATATGATCACTCTTGCATAGATATCCATTGTCATCAGAGAGATGCTTCCAATGCCTCTAACTATAAACACAGATGATAGCAACAATCAGCATCCTGCAAAAAGAGAAAGAGACTTCGAGTGGCTGGCAGAAAAGTACAGGGAAGGGTGTCTGAACTGATCTGTGGTACTACAGGAACGAAAATTAACAGGTAAGAACCAATTTTCCTTTCCCTGTATGTACCCAGATCAGTCCAGACCGTGGGATGTACCAAAGCTTCCCTACAGAGGGTGGGACCGAGACAGTCCCGCTCGAAGCACCTGCCGACCGAAGGAACCAAACACTGGCGCCTGAACACCAAGGCATTAATGCCAAGCAAAAGTATGCAGGAATTTCCACATAGTAGCCCTGCATATTTCCTGTGGAGAGAATGATTTACTCTCCGCCCAAGAAGTAGCCTGAGAATGCAAGTAGTGAGCCTTTAGGCCCTCCGGGACCGCTCGGCTTTGATAGATATAGGCCGAAGAAATCACCTCCTTCAACCCCCGAGCGATCGTAGCCTTAGAAGCCTTTTTGCCCTTATTTGGGCCACTCCAGAGGACAAAGATGATCCGAGACCATGAAGTCATTTGTAACCTGAAGATAATGCATTAAGGTGCGCTTCACAGCAAGGTGACGAAGAATGACCCCAACCATACTCGCTAACTCATCAGGAGAGAACACGGAGAGTTCCACCGTCTGATTGACATGAAAGGAAGAGACAACCTTAGGCAAGAAAGAAGTCACAGTCTTAAGGGAAACCCCCAAATCAGAAAACTGGAGGAAAGGCTCTCTACAGGACAACGCTTGAATCTCCGACACCTTGTGGCGGAACAGATAGAAACCAGAAAAAACATCTTGAATGTCAGGTCCTTAAAAGTAGACAGGTGGAGAGGTTCAAAAAGTGTCTCGCAGAGGACCCGAAGGACCAAGTTAAGGCTCCATGAAGGACAAGTGGTATGGATAGGTGTATTCAAATGCTTGGCGCCCTTAAGGAAACGGACAACATCCGGATGCGAAGCAGCCGCGTAACCATCAATATTGCCTAAGAGGGAGCTGAGAGCGGACACCTGCAACGAACTGAAAGACAGGCCCTTGGAGAGACCTCCTGAAGGAAAGAAAGAACCAGGGATACAGGAGCTGACCACACCACAACAACCAATTCTGCACAGACATTGTCAAAAACTTTCCAAACACGGACAGGCGAGCGAGGTAGATGGCTTACAGGCTCGCAGTAGAGTGGATATAACTTCTTCTTTGTATCCCTTTTTTCTTAGTCTCTGCCGTTCAAAAGCCAGGCCACTAGACAGAAGCGATCTGCCTGGTCGAAAAATGCAGGACCCTGCCGGAGCAGGCGTGGAAGATGGCCAAGGTGGAGAGGACCGTCCGCTGCCAGGTTTACCAGATCCGCAAACCACGGTCTGCGGGGCCACTCTGGCACCTCGAGAATGACCGGACCCCTGTGATGTTCTATTTTTTTGAGAACCTTTCCCACTAGGGGCCAAAGAGGAAACACATACAGGAGGACATCGTGACGCCAGGGAAGGACCAGTGCATCCACTCCTTCCG
Organism: Rhinatrema bivittatum; assembly: GCF_901001135.1. Taxonomy (NCBI): domain Eukaryota; kingdom Metazoa; phylum Chordata; class Amphibia; order Gymnophiona; family Rhinatrematidae; genus Rhinatrema; species Rhinatrema bivittatum. Next base: position 828,265,101 of record NC_042615.1, read on the forward strand.
AGCAGTGTTCCCTCTAGCGACTGAAGAATCTGGTCCAGGTGAGGCGGACCCCACCTGCGGATGATCAGATCCATCACTCCTTCTGATAACTCCCTTTCGTTGGGATTGAGACACTGACGGCTCAGGAAATCGGCTTGTACGTTCTCCTTGCCCACTATGTGGGAAGCTGCTAAGCGATCTAGGTGCCGCTTAGAAGCTTGTTGGCTTCTAAGTGGCCACCAGATGACTTCTGGTGTCTAAGCAGTGATCTAGGTGCCCTAGAAGCTTGCTGGCTTCTAGGGCCACCAGATGACTCCTGGTGTCCCTCTGAAGATTGATATAGGCCACCATGGTGGAGTTGTCCAAGAGCACTCGCACCGCTTTGTGGCGGATCAGGGGAAGAAAAACCTTGAGAGCCAGGTGAACCGCTCGGGCCTCCAGCCAATTGATGTGCCAGTGGGATTGGACTGCGGACCAGTTTCCTTGTGTAGCCTGGGACTGACAGATTGCTCCCCACCCGGAGAGACTGGCATCTGTCGTGACTACGATCCACTGTGGGATCTGTAAGGAAATTCCTTTCAGAAGGTGCACTACCGATAGCCACCATTGTATGTCGGCGATGGTAGAGTCAGAGAGTGGGAGAGTCATCTGAATCTGTTCCAACTCTGGCTTCCAGCAGGATAGCAAAGCTTTCTGTAATGGTCACATATGCGCAAAAGCCCAGGGAACCAGGTCGATAGTAAAAGCCATGGTCCCCAGGACCTGAAGGTAGTCCCATGCCGTGGGAAAGGGGAGCGAGAGAAAGTTGCGCACTTGGTCCATACGTTTTAGCACTTGAGCATCCAGCAGGAACACCTTGCCGACCCGGGTATCGAAGCGCACCCCCAGAAATTCCAGGACCTGAGAGGGCTGAAGATTGCTCTTGGAAAAATTGACTACCCATCCAAGGGAGGTGAGGAGAGCAATGAACCGGTTGACTGCTATCCTTCAGAGAGCCTCCGACTTGGCCCGCATGAGCCAAGGACTAGGACTGCTTCTCGACGAAGAGCAGTCACCACCACCACCATGAACTTTGTAAAGGTGCGCAGCGTGGTGGTGAGGCCAAAGGGTAGCGCTTAGAACTGGAAGTGTTGGCCCACAATGTTGAAGCGAAGATACTTCTGATGCTCGCGTCAGATAGGGATGTGTAGGTAAGCCTCCGTCAAGTCGAGGGAGGCTAGATATTCACCCAAGCGAACTACCGCTATCACCACTCTTAGGGTTTCCATTCAAAAATGGGGTATCCGGAGGGCTCGGTTGACTCTCTTGGGTTCCAAAATTGGACGGAAGGAACTGTCCTTTTTGGGCACAATGAAGTAGATAGAATACTGGCCGGTGCCTTGTTCCTCCACTAGGACTAGAACTATGGCTCCCAGTCCCTGGAGCCTGGCGAGAATCTGATAGACAGTCGCCTGCTTCCAGTGTCCTCAAGGGGAGACTATGTACAGATCTGGCAGGTCCCAAGCAAACTCTAATGTGTAACCTCTATTACCTCGAGGACCCACTGGTCTGTCATAAGAACATAAGAAAATGCCATACTGGGTCAACCAAGGGTCCATCAAGCCCAGAATCCTGTTTCTAATAGTGGCCAATCCAGGATATAAGAACCTGGCAAGTACCCAAAAACTAAGTCTATTCGATGTTACTCGTCGGTTCAGTGTGCTGCGGCAGTCAAAAAAGCAAACAGAATGTTGGGAATTATTAGAAAAGGAATGATGAATAAAACGGAAAATGTCATAATGCCTCTGTATCGCTCCATGGTGAGACCGCACCTTGAATACTGTGTACAATTCTGGTCGCCGCATCTCAAAAAAGATATAATTGCGATGGAGAAGGTACAGAGAAGGGCTACCAAAATGATAAGGGGAATGGAACAACTCCCCTATGAGGAAAGACTAAAGAGGTTAGGACTTTTCAGCTTGGAGAAGAGACGACTGAGGGGGGATATGATAGAGGTGTTTAAAATCATGAGAGGTCTAGAACGGGTAGATGTGAATCGGTTATTTACTCTTCGGATAGTAGAAAGACTAGGGGACACTCCATGAAGTTAGCATGGGGCACATTTAAAACTAATCGGAAGAAAGTTCTTTTTTACTCAACGCACAATTAAACTCTGGAATTTGTTGCCAGAGAATGTGGTTCGTGCAGTTAGTATAGCTGTGTTTAAAAAAGGATTGGATAAGTTCTTGGAGGAGAAGTCCATTACCTGCTATTAAGTTCACTTAGAGAATAGCCACTCCCATTAGCAATGGTTACATGGAATGGACTTAGTTTTTGGGTACTTGCCAGGTTCTTATGGCCTGGATTGGCCACTGTTGGAAACAGGATGCTGGGCTTGATGGACCCTTGGTCTGACCCAGTATGGCATTTTCTTATGTTCTTATGTTCTTACCATTGCTAATGGCAGTGGCTATTCTCTAAGTCAACTTAATAGCAGGTAATGGACTTCTCCTCCAAGAACTTATCCAATCCTTTTTTAAACACAGCTATACTAACTGCACTAACCACATCCTCTGGCAACAAATTCAAGAGTTTAATTGTGGCCCCACACCCTTTGCAGTAGAGGAGGACCGGAAGGCTCATCTGTATACTGATCCCAGCATCCCCCGGGAGAGAAGTCCAGAGGTCACCGCAAGCGATCCATGGATTGAATTCCACAGCCCCAGCTTCCAGAGACCCCGTACCCTTTGTAGTAGAGGAGGATCAGAAGCGCGCGCCTAACACAGCGATAATCTCAAACCCTTCTATTAACTGAGTGAAGATTAATTTAGCGGTGGTTAAAGAGGATTGGTAAGTATTAGAGATGTGAATCGTGTGCCAGATCGTCTTAACGATCAGATTTGGCTGGTGGGGGGGGGGGGGAATCTGATCGTTAAGATATGTGAATTGGAATCGTTTCCGATTCCAATTCACATCGCTAATTTTTTTTTTAGGGAGGCCAGCGCCGCTAAAAAACCCCCCCCCCACCCGACCCTTTAAATCAACCCCCCCCAAAAAAACCTTTTAAAATTACCTGGTGGTCCAGGGGGGCCTCGGGGGGCCTCAGGGAGAGATCCAGGTTGGCCTCGGGGAGAGGAGAGATCCAGGGGGGCCTCGCAGAGAGATTTCCTGTTCCCAGGCATCAGCTGTTCTAAAAAAAAAAAATGGCGCCGATGCCCCTTTGCCCTTACCATGTGACAGGGTATCCGTGCCATTGGCCGGCCCCTGTCACATGGTAGGAGCACTGGATGGCCGGCGCCAGATGGCGCCGGCCATCCAGTGCTCCTACCATGTGACATAGTGGATAAAGCCTGTTATGCCCAGTTTCCTCCAGCCTTACAGAATGAACTTAGCAATAATGGTTATAAACCTACTTGGTCTTAACTGAGGTTCCTTGATGGGGAAAGGCTATGGTGGGTGGGTGTTTTGTTTGAGGTACTGATTGCGGTATGTATGAGGTGTTCTTGGAGTTATGTATGAGGAGGGTATTGGAGTGGTAAGCTGAATGGTAAGGCTCAAGGGGGGAGGGAGTCAGGGTAAAAAATTAAAACCAGGGAATGCGATAACTGGTAGGATCAGTTGTTGTATTGTTACTTTGGCATATTGTTTGCAATGTGCATGGTTTCTTAATTGAGTTCTGTTATATTATGGTTATAAACCTACTTGGTCTTAACTGAGGTTCCTGGCATATTGTTTGGCATATTGAATAGCCTAGTGGTTAGAGTAGTGGACTATGAATCAGGAGAGCAGGGTTTGAGTCCTGCTGTTGCTCCTTGTGACCTTGGGCGAGTCACTTTACCCTCCATTGCCTCAGGTACAAATTTAGATTGTAAGCCCTCTGGGGATAGAAAAGTACCTACAGTACCTCAATGTAAACTGGTGTGATATCTCAATTGAGATCAAATGTCGGTATATAAAAATAATAAATATTGCATCCCTGCAACAGTGTATCACCTTCCGTCAATAAAAATTGTTTTGAAAAAAAAATTGTCGGCTCAGTATGCTGCAGCAGTCAAAAAAGCAAATAGAATGTTAGGAATTATTAGGAAGGGAATGGTTAATAAACAGAAAATGTCATAATGCCTCTTTATCGCTCCATGGTGAGATCGCACCTTGAATACTATGTACAATTCTGGTCACCACATCTCAAAAAATATATAATTGCGATGGAGAAGGTACAGAGAAGGGCGACCAAAATGATAAAGGGGATGGAACAGCTCCTCTATGAGGAAAGGCTGAAGAGGTTAGGGCTGTTCAGCTTGGAGAAGAGATGGCTAAGGGGGGATATGATAGAGGTCTTTAAGATCATGAGAGGTCTTGAACGAGTAGATGTGAATCGGTTATTTACACTTTCAAATAATAGAAGGACTAGGGGGCATTCCATGAAGTTAGCAAGTAACACATTTAAGACTAATCGTAGAAAATTCTTTTTCACTCAACGCACAATTAAGCTCTGGAATTTGTTGCCAGAGGATGTGGTTAATGCAGTTAGTGTAGCTGGATTAAAAAATGGTTTGATATGTTCTTGGAGACGTCCATTAACTGTTATTAATCATGTTGACTTAGGGAATGGTCTCTGCCATTACTGGCATCATTAGCTTGGGATCTTCTTATTCTTGTTGTTTGGGTACTTGCCAGTTTCTTCTGGCCTGGTTTGGCCTCTGTTTGTTAACAGGATGCTTTGCTTAATGGACCCTTGTTCTGACCCAGCATGGCAATTTCTTATGTTCTTTCTTATGTTCTTAAGGTAGCTCGGAAGTGCTGGCTCTGTTTCAGTGCATAAGAGTGAAGACTCTGATTTGGCATGTAAAAGGCATCAAAACCAAATGCCAAGATGGCATGCTATACAGTCGCAGATGAGAACATGGAGCATAAGAAATCAATGCTCTGGTGCTACCATGACCACCAGGGATTCTTCTTTAAGTATTTCCCCCATGGCCATTGCTGGGTAGGGTACTATGGAACATAGAGTGACATCTGGGCAAAGTGATTCTCATAGCTCTGGAATGGCCTTGTCAGCAAAGGTTCACGGACCTAGTAAACTTGGCGGTGGACAGTCCATTAAGGTTCAGTCACTTTCTGAGATGGTTGTGCCAGGGTTCCATATTTATGGATCAGGCGGCTTACTTCTGTCTCATGGCTTTCTTTTCGAGAGGAACCACTTGAAGGAGTATTCTGAAGACGTCATTGCTGCCTAACTACAGGTCAGATAGCTGTCCACATCTTTTGTTTATGTTAGGGTGTGGAGGATTTTGAGGCTTGGTGTGTTGAAAAGGGCATGTAGCTTACTCAGGCTTAAATTTTTCATATTTTATTTTATTTTATTTATTTATTTAGAATTTTTATATACCGGCAATCATGAAAACATATCTTGCTGGTTTACATAAAACAGGGGTGCATTATATACATAAAAACTAGAACTGTGGTGACCGAAGGTCACCACAGTTCTAGTTTTTACAGTTCTAGTTTTTACAGTTCTAGTTGTTACGAAAAGGTCTAGTGAGGGGTACAGCCTATAATTTCCTTCAGGTACAGGTGACGGTTTTAGGCTGTCTTCAGGGTAAGGTGGATGGGGAGTGTTTTCTGGCCTCACATCTGGCTGTGATTCATTTTCTTTAAGGAGCAAAACACTTGTAGACCCAGTGTGGAAGGTGTGTCCCTTATGGAATCTTAATTTGGTGACGAGGGTGTTATGTGAGGCTTTGCTCAAGTCATTGTGGAGGATAACTCTAAAGGATTTATCCCTGAAAGTGATTATTTTAATGGTGAATTGACCCCCCCCCCAAGACTTGCCAAAAGTCCCTGGTGGTCCAGCAGGGGTCCCGGGAGCGATCTCCTGCACTCGGGTCATCAGCTGCCAGTATTCAAAATGGCGCCGATAGCCTTTGCCCTTACTATGTCACAGGGGCTATCGGCGCCATTTTGAATACCGGCAGCCCCATAGCCCGAGTGCAGAAGATCGCTCCTGGAACTCCCACCAGGTACTTTTGGCAAATCTTGAGGGGGTCATGAGAGTGGGGAGCCTATTTGTTGGTGATCCGTTGTATTCGTGGGGGTTCACCATACGTTTTGGAACCCCCTCGATTACAATGAATATGGCATATACGTTGCGGATTCACAATACATCGAAAACGAATGCACACCTCTAGTAGGCAGCGGTATCCTCCAAGCAAAAGTGGAGTTCAGGCAGCGAGTCTGGGAACATGGGTCCTCGAGGAGCAAGTATCGGTTCCAGACAATGACCTGAAAGAAAAGAGAGAGGCCCCCGAGGAGCGGGTACTCAATAGAGTAAGTCCAATTAAGGAGAGGCAGAGTAGCTAGGTACGGAGAGCGAATCCCATCCGTAAGGAGTTCCCTTGCTAACTCTATAAGCTAGCAAACTGAGTATGCTTTTGTATCCGGGATGCGTGACGTCATCACAGGGGGACACCCCTGAGGTTCGTGCCAAAGGAAGCATAAGAAGCAGGGCCACGCGGAGCGCACGCCCTATGGTAGCTGAACAATATGGCAGGATGCAGCGCCCAAGCCGGACTGGGGACGTTGGAGGGGACGGCAGGCAGATGCCGCGGCAGCCAGACATCCATCAACCGCGGGAGGAGTCACCAAAGAGGTAAGGAGGGCGGAGTGGAGACGTCGGGCAGCGACAGTTGTAACACCAGCCAAATACTAGCCAGCTGGCAATCCTAGCAGGAAGGCAGCAGCTGCAGCTGTGTAAGAGGGAGGGCTGGAGGCTGATGGGGTGAGGTGAGAATTTCTGAAAGATAATTTTGTATGAGAGAAAATCTGGAGGGAGAGTTGAAAGAAAGTTCCCAGGTTGTTATGCCAGTAATTTTGAGCCACAGAATGAACTGCACTGAAGATTTTCCTTGTGTGGAGCTGTGGAGCTGGGGAGATGAGCCAAAGAAGATCTGGAGAGAGAGTCCACAATAATTCTGCTAAACTCTTCCCCTTTCAATCCCAGCATTTCTAGAATGAGAACATCAGGATGTTTTGATGCCTTCTCTATAAAGCTGGCAGAGGTCCCAACAAAAGAACATAAGAACTGCCATACTGGGTCAGAGCAAGGGTTCACCAGGCCCAGTATCCTGTTTCCAGCAGTGGCCAATCCAAGTCACAAGTACCTGGCAAGTATCCAAACACTAGATAAATCACAAGCTACTATTGCTTATTAATTACTATCATAGCAGTTTATGGATATATCCTCTAGGAACGATTCCAAACCTTTTTTAAACCCAGTTACACAAACCACTGTAACCACATTCTCTGGTAATGAATTCCAGAGCTTAACTATGCGCTGAGATACTGACCCAAATTTGGAGATTTTACTTATTCTTTTCCTCTTTTTATGAAAAGTATGAGGGGAAGACTAAAACCTACTCAACAGATTAGGTCTCTCCAGCAATGCTACTGTCTAAACTGGATGGGATTGTGTGGTGCGATGCTGACTGAGTTAAAGGGATGTGAGCTCGGTTGCCAAGATGAGTGAGGGAGCAGCCTACCAGCTTGAGCATGAAGTATCTTTAGGTCCTCTTGTCTTTCCCTCCCCCGCAGTTTGATATCTCCCTCCACCCCAGTACCAGGCTAAGAGGAATTCTGTATTTTGGTGGTAGAGCTGACAATAATGGAATGCTTTGGAATCAGCTTAGTGGTTTGGGAACTACTTTGCAGAGAAGTGCATGATTTACAACTCATGGGATTGGAGGGAGAAACGTGTATTACAGCAACGGACTCTGGGGCACCCAGGAAGAGAGCTGAATGATAAAATTTGATGACAGAAGGAAGATCTGCAGCTCAGGACTCAAGTTTGAAAGTTCACCAGTTGTCCTCTCTTGTGATGAGACAGCCTACTTCCTCAGTAGCTTGAGAGGACGGTCTCTGCCTGCTAAAGTCTCCAGTAGTCACCTTGGACTCATTTTGGAACATTCTGGAATGAACTATTTCCAAGTATCCTCTGAAATTGTATCTCTATCTAATTTGGGTGAGCTTTTGTCGCAGCAGCAGGGATATATGTCTCTGCAATATAAAGGATACATTGGGAAATGATGACCTCCCTGTGCAGGGCAGGGAGGAGGCAGGCACCTTTGGATTGCAGGCACAGGGCCCTCCTTAGAGAGCACCATGAGCAGGGAACAAGTGACAGAGGAGCATTGGGGGTGAGAAGAAGAGGCGGCCCGGAGGAGGTAGAGGTAGGGGTTCGAGGGGTTCAGTGGTGAATCGAGGCCATGGTGGTAGGGAGTGTGGATCGATGCCTTGGGGATGGGAGCTCCCCTTGTTAAACTTTTACAGCCTGAGCTTTGTTTGTAATAATAATGGCAAGAAAAAAGGGAACTTAAAACCACGCGTTTCTTTACCTGCTCTGTTTTACTGCTTCTCATGCACACTTACCGAATCGATGGTCACACTGTCATAAGGTTCTCCATTTATATCGACAGGAGCAGTAGTAGCAGAGGTAAGAGCAGCAGCAGTAGCTCCTACAGTGTCGAGGATGGCAGTCGCATGCAGATGAGAAAGAGAAAACAAGTTGTGTAAATGAAAATTGCACTTTCACAGACACTTCTTACATTTTTTGTCACTGAAATAATTTAGCTACAGAAAGTATGGATAAGATGAATCATCAGTGAGAAAGAAACTTATTTTTAGAATGGAGATGCAACATTTCACAGTAATCGACGTCTCATACTCAGAACTTTGCTGGCACGACAGTTTTACTGTGTGTGTGTTTTGGAAGAGAGTTCACTAGTTGAATTGCTATCTACACTTTGTTGTATAAGGAGATTTGGGTGGGAGACCCTGGGGCAGGGGTGGGAGACCCTGCGGCAGGGGTGGCGAACTCCAGTCCTCAAGGGCCAGAATAACCATAATGAATATGCAGGAGATAGTTTTGCATACATTGGAGGCAGAGCATGCAGATCTATCTCATTTATATTCATTCTGGATATCCTGAAAAACTGGCCTATTTGTGTCCCTCGAGGACCAGAGTTTGCCTCCTGTGCCCTGGGGAATCCTTGGTGTGAGTGTTACAGAGAAAAGTATTTTGTGCTAGCAGTACCGCTAAGTGACCCCTGGAGGGCAGGTGGTGTAGTGTTGAGCAATGGGTTGAACTAAGATGTTTTAACTTGAATGTTGTTAGGGATTTTTTTTTGTTGTTGATCTGGATTTCCCTTTAAATAGGTTATGGGATCTGATTGTTAGAGAAATGGCCTAGAAGGGTATAAAATGTAGGTCAATCTGGCAGGAATGGCAATATTTATTACGTTTTGGGAAGAAGATAGGGACCTCCAAGATGTAGGTGTTATGATCAGGAGATTCGTGAACCCTTGGGCCGATGGGGAGGTTGGTACTACCTTGGGAGATGGCTCCGCAGGTTCCTCCATCGGGTGGTGAGGCGGAACAGAAGCTGGGGCTGGCTGGATCCTCGTTGTAGGAGATTCAGATGGATGCTGAGAGGACACCGAGGCGTGAAGTCAGAGCAAGGGGCAGTTGGATCTTCACCACTGGAGACCCGCGGTCCCCCCAGGAGGAGCCCGTAGGGACCCGGGTCGCTGGGACTTAGGTGGAACTTTGAGAGGTCAAAGAGGAGTGAGGTGCAAGGGCCAACTGGAACTTCGCCACTGGAAGCCCGCGGTCCCCCCGAGAGGAGCCCGTAGGGTCAGGGGCCGCTGGAACTTAGGTGGGCCCTTGAAGGAGGATGGTCCAAGAGAAGTCCGAGGTCGAATACCAGAGGATTGCCGCTTGCCAGTCCGAAGTCACACACCGAAGGATCACCGCTTGCCAGTCCAAAGTCATACACCGAGGAATCACCGCTTGCCAGTCCGAAGTCACACACCGAGGAATCACCGAGAAGAAGCAGGAACCAGGAATCAGGAACTCGAGGATCCAGAAGACTCACCGAAGCAAGCAGACTCGAACAACGAAGTTGCCAAGTCGAGGAATGGCTGGGGGCATTCTCCTTATATACTTCCCTGTGCCTGGCCCATCAGGCACAGGTGAAATCAATTTGAAGGATGAGGCCCCTTTAAATTCTGTAAGGAGGCGTGGCCTCACGGCTATGGTGGCCATATTGTATCCCAGACGCGGTGGAAGGCAGCCCGACGCTGCAAGGGAGAAGCAGGGATGCTTCCCCTGCTGGCAGCCACCGCGGAGGCCCACGTCATTGTGAGGGCAAGATGGGCCTGAGTTCCCCAGCTTCCTCGATGTTGGGGTCGCCGCGGGTCAGGTGGGGCCGCTGCAGGTCAAGTAGAGGGTCACAGCTGTGGCCGTCCTTGGCCGTGGAACACAACAGTATCCCTCCCTTTAGGGCGCCTCTCCGGAGGCCTGGGTTTAGATGGATGGTCCCGATAGAACTGGGCCAGAAGGTCCTGATCTAGAATGTTAGCTAGTGGTTCCCATGTATTTTCTTCAGGGCCAAACCCCTCCCAGGCTAATAGGTACTCCCATCTCTTCCTATGTTTTCAGATGTCCAGTGCTTCTTGGATCTGGTAGGTGATGTCGTCTTCAGAGGCGATGGTTTGAGGTGCTGGAGTTGTGCTGGAAGGCCAGGACAGCACCAAAGGCTTCAGAAGAGAGGCGTGGAAGGTGTTATGGATTTTAAGTGACGGTGGTAGTTGAAGCTGATAGGATACCGCACTAATCCGACAGAGGATGGGAAAAGGTTCGATGAATCGCTGGGCCAGTCGTGCGGAAGGTAATTTCAGCCGGATAAATTGCATACTCAGCCATACCTTCTGACCGGGTCTCAGCGGTGGGAATGGTCTCCATCGGCGATCCGCATATTTTTTTGCCATCTGACTGGCCTTGAGCAGTGCATACCGTGTTGAGGTCCAGAGACGATGTAGCTCATCTGCCAAGAGTTGGGCCATTGAAGACGTGATGGTAACGGGAACAGGCAGCAGCGGACGTGGTTGTTTCCCATAGTCCAACTGGAAGGGTGAGGATCCGATGCAGTGGAGTGATGCGAGTTGCCCACGGAAGTAGACTTGCCCAGTCATCCTGCTTATCATTTACATAGAGGCGAAGGGACTGTTTGAGGGTTTGATTCGTCCTTTCTGCTAGGCCATTGGTTTGTGGATGGTATGTCAAGGTGTAATCCAGGGTGGCGTCAAACTTCTGGCAGAGGGCCCTCCAGAATCTTGCGGTGAACTGGGGACCTCGGTCTGAGAGGATACTTTTAGGTAATCCATGTAGCATGAAAATGTGCTGGACGAATAGCTGTACCAACTGTGGTGCGGACGGCAACCCTGGGAGTGGAACGAAGGGTGCCATTTTGCTGAATCGATCAATAACGACCCAAATTATAGTGTTTCTACTGGATGAAGGTAGATCGACCATGAAGTCCATCGAGATATGGGTCCATGGTTCGGTGGGCACTGGCAGAGGCTGGAGCAAGCCTGGGGATGAGCCTGGAATTCTCTTATGCCGGGCACACGAGTGGCAGGACTTTACATAGGATTGGACATCCTTATTAACCTTGGGCCACCAATAATAGCAGCGGAGGGTCTGCAAGGTCCGCTGCTGTCCTGGATGGCCTGAGCAACGAGAGTCATGGGCCCATGCCAAACTTGTTTCCGAAGGTGCGGTGGACCAAAGGCTTCCCGGGAGGGATAGTCGTGGTAGCGGATAGCAAGACTCAGGATGGCTCAATGATAAATTGCGGAGTGTTTGGGGTATCCGCAGTCTCAAAGACTTGGGACAAGGTGTCGGCCTTAAGGTTCTTGATAGCCGGCCTGTAACGTAGAACAAAATTAAATCGGGTGAAGAATAATGCCCATCGTGCCTGTCGGGGGTTGAGGCGTGTGCCTGATGCAGATACGCAAGATTTTTGTAGTCTGTGTAGACCGTGAACTGATGTTGAGCTCCCTCCAACCAAGGGCGCCATTCCTCCAGGGCCATTTTGATGGCCAGGAGTTGTTTTTATCGCCAATGGCGTAGTTTCGTTCTGCCTTGGAGAACTGGCGAGAGAGGAAGGCACATGGGTGAAGCTTGTGCTGGTCCGAAGTCTGGCTCAGGATGGCTCCTATGCCTTTAGAGGATGCATCCACCTCAATGATAAATGGCCGTTGCAGTTCAGGATGGTGAAGGCATGGCTGGCAAAGGAATGCTTCTTTGAGGTGGAGGAAGGCAGCTACTGCTCAAGGAGGCCAGTTCTCGGGGTCAGCGCCTTATCGGGTTAAGGCCATCAGGGGTGCGACAATGGACGTGTAATGGGAGATAAATGAGCGGTAGTAATTGGCGAAACCCAAAAACTGTTGGAGTGGTTTCAGTCCGTATGTTTGCGGCCATTCCCGAATGGCTTTTAGTTTCTGGGGGTCAATGCAGAATCCTTCACTGGAGACGATATACCCCAAGAAAGGAAGAGACTCCCGCTCAAAGAGTCATTTTTCGAGCTTGGCATAAAGCTTGTTTTTTCTTAGTCATTGAAGTACCTGGATGACATGCTAACAGTGAGCGTCGAGGGAATCAGAGAAGATCAAGATGTCATCGAGGTACATGACCACACAACAATATAACAGGTCTCGGAAGATTTCATTCATGATTCGTGAACCCTTGGGCCGAAGGGGAGGTTGGTACTACCTTGGGAGATGGCTCCACAGGTTCCCCCGTCGGGTGGTGAGGCGGAACAGAAGCTGGGGCTGGCTGGATCCTCGCTGTAAGAGACTCAGATGGATGCTGAGAGGACGCTGAGGCATGAAGTCGGAGCAAGGGGCAGTTGGATTTTCACCACTGGAGACTCGCGGTCCCCCCAGAAGGAGCCCGTAGGGTCCTGGATCGCTGGGACTTAGGTGGAACTTTGAGAGGTCAAAGAGGCATGAGGATGGTGCAAGGGCCAACTGGAGCTTTGCCAATGGAAGTCCGCAGTCTCCCCAGGAGGAGCCCATAGGGACCCAGGCCGCTGGGACTTAGGTGGGCCCTTGAAGGAGGATGGTCCAAGAGAAGTCCGAGGTTGAGTACCAGGGGATTGCCACTTGCCAGTCCGAAGTCACTCACCAAAGGATCACCGCTTACCAGTCCGACGTCACACACCAAGGAATCACCGAGAAGAAGCAGGAACCAGGAATCAGGAACTCGAGGATCTGGAAGACTCACCTAAGCAAGCAGACTCGTACAACGAAGTTGGCAAGTCAAGGAATGGCTGTGGACAGTCTCCTTATATACTTCCCTGTGCCTGGCCCATCAGGCACAGGTGAAGTCAATTTGAAGGACGAGGCCCCTTTAAATTCTGTAAGGAGGTGTGGCCTCGCGTCTATGGTGGCCATCTTGGATCCCGGATGCAGAGGAAGGAGGCCCGATGCCACAAGTGAGAAGCAGGGACGCTTAACCTGCCGGCAGCCATCGCGGAGGCCCGCGTCGCTGCGAGGGCAAGATGGGCCTGAGTTCCCTGGCTTCCTCGATGCTGCTGCAGCAGCCCTGCCGCCGCAGGTCAGGTACGGGGTCGCGGCTGCGGCCGTCCACGGCACACAACAGTAGGAGTCCTGAAGAGGTCAGCCTGTGGGCAGGTGGACCCTGGGACCCCTCCAGTATGGAGTGGACTCTGCAGGGGCTCTTACCCTCAAAGACAGAGGCCTGAGGTCAGGAGCTAAGGAATGGAAGAGGAGATCCTCCCCCAGAGGAAATGGCCAGGAGTTAGAAGAAGAAGAAGAGGGATTCTAACGTGAGGAGTGCCCCATGGAGATCAGAACATGGAGGAGACTGGGGAGACCCACAATCTGTTGAAGGAGTGGATTCAGGAGAGGTGCCAGGTGCCCAAGGAGTCATGAGTAGAAGACGGGGGAGGGAGTTAGTAGCCCCCAAGATGTAAAGGAAGTGAGCCCTCTAGCCCACAGATAATTTAGTGTGTAGAAGGAAGAGAAAGTGATGAGGGTGATTGAAATGTCCCCTGGTGAAAGTGTGTAGAAATGGTTTACTTTGGAAGGAGAAAAATGTTTTGGGAGGTGATGAGGTATGCTCTAGATTCAGACAGAATGTGTAATGGAGGATAGAGAAGATATTCCATACTTTGGGAATGACAATATTACAATTTTTGGCAGGACCTTTATTGTGGAACACATTACCACTTGAACTGAGATTAATGAAAGAATTAAAACTTTTCAAAAAAGGCCTAAAAACTTGGCTTTTCAAAAAAGAATTTCACAATGAGAGCGATGACTAACAATACAAACAGCTGAAAGTCACCAACAAACAGAAAAGTGACAATTTTATTATTTGTTACCCATTATTAAATATTAAATTGAAACAGTATACACATATATGATTATCCCAAAATCATATAAAGGGTAACCCCAACCCATCTCTCATTTAGGGGCGGATTTTAAGAGCCCTGCTCGCCTAAATCCGCCCAAATCCGGGCGGATTTAGGCGAGCAGGGCCCTGCGCGCCGGTGAGCCTATTTTACATAGGCTCACCGGCGCGCGCAGACCCCGGGCTCACGTAAGTCCCGGGGTTCTCCGAGGGGGGCGTGTCGGGGGCGGGCCCGGTCGTCGCGGCGTGTAGGGGGTGTGCCAGGAGCGTTTCGGGGGCGGGCCCGGGAGCGTGTTTACGGCCCGGGGCGGCCCGGGGGCGTGGCCGCGGCCTCCAGACCCGCCCCAAGGTCGCGTCCCGGCGCGCTAGTGGCCCGCTGGCGCGCTGGGATTTACGCCTCACGGAGGGAGGCGTAAATCCCCCGACAAAGGTAAGGGGGGGGCTTAGACAGGGCCGGGTGGGTGGGTTAGGTAGGGGAAGGGAGGGGAAGGTGAGGGGAGGGCAAAAGGAAGTTCCCTCCGAGGCCGCTCCGATTTCGGAGTGGCCTCGGAGGGAACGGGGGTAGGCTGCGCGGCTCGGCGCGCACCGGCTATACAGAATTCATAGCCTTGCGCGCGCCGATCCAGGATTTTAGCGGATACGCGCGGCTCCGCGCGTATCTACTAAAATCCAGCGTACTTTTGCTGGCGCTTGATGCGCCAGCAAAAGTACGCCTATTCGCGTTTTTTGAAAATCTACCCCTTAGAGTATATTACTGAACTATGTAACCGTAAAATATTGGCACACCATGATAACTTAGAAACCAAACCAACCTATTTCGTGCCGAAATGTAAACTGTTGTGATGGTATATTACTAAACGACGGTATAGAAAATTGTTTTTAAATAAATAAATAAAATAAATCCATTGTTTATCTTGGTCACGTAACCCATGAACTCTGAATAATTCAGTATGTTCCTTGCACCCGATACACACCCTTTACATAGCTGCCAGCTGGACATTCAAGCAAACAAAAGCTGAGTGATTGGACCAGGAGTGGAATTAAATTTTGTGGGATCTCAAGAGTGGCCAGCAGCTAATATTGTAGAGAGGGACAGGGTTCATGGAGGGAGGATAATGGATATAACACCCTGAGCAGACAAGAAGAATAACCTACCCCAATACCTTTAGCTGGTTCCCCTTCAGCATCTGCAAGACCCCATTTTTCTGAACCCACCAAACAAATGAGAGACTGAATCTGAGTCTAGATGTGTCAGACCCTCTTGTTATTGTATGTGCCCAAGTTACACATGTGTTGCCATTGTAATAGATTAAGAGGGTCATTTTCAAACATAAGAACAGAAAAACATGCCATACTGGGTCAGACCAAGGGTCCATCAAGCCCAGCATCCTGTTTCCAACAGTGGCCAATCCAGGCCATAAGAACCTGGCAGGTACCCAAAAACTAAGTCTATTCCATGTTACCATTGCTAGTAATAGCAGTGGCTGTTTTCTAACTCAACTTAATTAATAGCAGGTAATGGACTTCTCCTCCAAGAATTTATCCGATGCTTTTGTGGACACAGCTATACTAACTGCACTAACCACATCCTCTGGCAACAAATTCCAGAGTTTAATTGTGCGTTGAGTGATAAAGAACTTTCTCCGATTAGTTTTAAATGTGCCCCATGCTAACTTCATGGAGTGCCCCCTAGTCTTTCTACTATCTGAAAGCATAAATAACCAATTCACATCTACCCGTTCTAGACCTCTCATGATTTTAAACACCTCTATCATATCCCCCCTCAGCCGTCTCTTCTCCAAGCTGAAAAGTCCTAACCTCTTTAGTCTTTCCTCATAGGGGAGCTGTTCCTTTCCCCTTATCATTTTGGTAGCCCTTCTCTGTACCTTCTCCATCGCAATTATATCTTTTTTGAGATGCGGCGACCAGAATTGTACACAGTATTCAAGGTGAGGTCTCACCATGTAGCGATACAGAGGCATTATGACATTTTCCATTTTATTCACCATTCCCTTTCTAATAATTCCCAACATTCTGTTTGCTTTTTTGACTGCCGCAGCACACTGAACCGACGATTTCAATGTGTTATCCACTATGACACCTAGATCTCTTTCTTGGGTTGTAGCACCTAATACGGAACCCAACATTGTGTAATTATAGCATGGGTTATTTTTCCCTATATGCATCACCTTGCACTTATCCACATTAAATTTCATCTGCCATTTGGATGCCCAATTTTCCAGTCTCACAAGGTCTTCCTGCAATTTATCACAATCTGCTCATGCATAATTTATGTGTCAGTCATGTGTAGGATTTTTCAAAGTAGATTTTGCACACATAAATTAGCATGGCAAAACTTTACATACATATTAAACCTGATATTTGGTTTGCATCATTTGGAAAAAAAATAACAAAAAAAAAAACTGAGAAGCATCTTGGAGAATGAGGACTACATCAATTAATAATTTATTGAGGTATCAAAGATGGAAAACTCAAGTAGGGAGAACATGAAAATGGACCACAAGATAACAGGTGAACCCAGATCACTACAGCCACCGTATACCCCAACTTCAATTTCCATTGAGCTGAAGAAGTGGAATTAAACCGTGGATGAAGAGGAACTGAAACAAGCAAATTGCAGAGCTGGGGGCTCAACAACCACTGCACCAAGGAGACAGAGGGTAATGGTTGTTGGTGATCCATTTCTGAGGTGCCATGGAGGAATTCATCTGCCAACTAGGCATATTGTCCCAGGAAGTTTGCTGTCTCTCTTGTACCAAAATCTGAGACATTACAGAGAAATTGCCATGCAGAAGTCTACTGGCAACCATCCCATTGTGTTCATCCATGTTAGCATGAATGATACTGCTTGATACCACTCAGAGCTTATCAGAAATTACTTTACTGCTCTGGATGAGAGGGTAAAACATACATGCATAAACACATAACATAAAATGTTGCCATACTGGGTCAGATCAAGGGTCCATCAAGCCCAGCATCCTGGTTCCAACAGTGGACAATCCAGGCTTCAAGTACCTGGCAAGTACCCAAACACCAAGAAGTTCCCAAGCTGCTGATGCAATTAATAGCAGTGGCAATTCTCTAAGTCAACTTGATTAATAGCAGTTAATGGACTTCTCCTCCAAGAACTTATCCAAACCTTTTTCAAATCCAGTTACACTAACTGCACTAACCACATCCTCTGGCAACAAATCCCAGAGCTTAATTGTGCATTGAGTGAAAAAGAATTTTTTTCTGATTTGTTTTAAATGCACTACTTGCTAACTTCATGGAATGCCCCCAAGTCCTTCTATTATACGAAAGAGTAAATAACTGATTCACATTTACCCATTCTAGATCTCTCATGATTTTATAGACCTCTATTATATCCCCTCTCATCCGTCTCTTCTCCAAACTTAAGAAGAACATATTTCTGTAAACCGTTTTGGTGAGCGATTTCGCTTTTGAAAGACGGTATAGAAATGTTTTTAAATAAATAAATAAATAAAGAAATTGCCATACTGGGTCAAACCAAGGGTCCATCAAGCCCAGCATCATGTTTCCAACCTTGGCCAATCTAGGCTACAAGTATCTGACAAGTACCCAAACACTAAGAAGATCCCATGCTTCTGATGCCACTAATAGTAATGGCTATTTCCTATCCCGTGAAGTAAACTTTTCTCCCCAAATACCTCTTTTTGGCCTCTTGCCAGTTAAACTCCAGGTAGGGTGTAGAGAGTTATGCTCTCCCCATCTTACAGGGGATACTCTTAGCCAAACCTCAATTACCACAGCCACCCACTGCAACCTTTACCCAATGTCAACCCATAGTCTTTTATATGAGTCCATCTGCACGTCTGAGTTTCAATCCTCCTCCAGCAGGATTCTCAATTCTCCACTTGCATGTTCCAGTGGCAGCTTCTCTTCCACTTGCTCTATAAGCTGCCTTTCTTCTAGGGATGCGAATCGTTTTTCTGATGGATTAAAATATCGTACGATATTTTCAAATCCGTCAAGTATTGGATTTGATGGCGCCAGCCGTCCATTGCTCCTACCATGTGACATTGTAGCACCTACTACAATGCTACCAAGGAACGCACCCTATCCATTGCCGGCCCCGCACCCTGGAATTCTATGCCTGCTAAATTACCTTTTCAGGGAGATCTTACAAAATTTCTTGAAAATTCAGCTTTATTGGTAACATTTGTTAATTCCTTAGACCTAAATAAGGTCATGATAAAATAGTTCTGTAAGTACCCTATTGTCGTTTACGATAAAGCTATTAAGATCTTCCCAGACCTTGCTTTAACCACGCAAAACAGGAGAAAAGGGTTTTTGGCCCTTCATCAAGAAGTGATTACATTGGGTTTCTCTTTTCTTTCATGCTTTTAGTGCAAGTGTCTGATAAAAAAAAAACAGGAGGATATGTATATCTGTTTTATGCCTGAACAATTGAAAAACTTTGTGGAACAAAAGAAACTAGTCACCTTGTCTCCAACTTCTAGTTAGAATTTAAATGTGCAGTTAGTTCTATGTTAAGCCTTTTCAAAAAATTGTTGTTAATGGATAAATCGCCCTTAAATTTCTAGCCTCACTTATATTGTTTTGTTGATATATTGATACATTGCTGTGTTTGTGTGTTATCATTTGAATTATGTTTGATGGTCTATGTAAACGTGGAAATGACATGTGATGAAACTTGAGAAATATCTTTTGTGGATAACTAATAATTTTGGAAATGTCAAGACTGCATATTACTTTTATAATTTAAAGTTTCTTCTGTAATTAATGAAAACTAATAATCAAATAATTTAAAAAAAAAGAAGATGAGAATATTATCTAAATATACCACTTCCAGTGACTACAGGAGGTCCCAGAAGATCTCATTCACCATGTGTTGAAAGATAGCAGGGGCATTACATAGGCCAAATAGCATAACCAAATATTCATAATGGCTACCTCTAGTATTGAAGGCTATCTTCCATTCATTACCCTCTCTTATCTTTATCAGATTATAGGTCCAACAGAAATCAAGTAAAGATTTGTGTTCCTTGGAGGTGATAGAATAGCTCGATGATGAGAGGCAGAGGATAACAGTTTTTCCAGCTGATTGCATTTAGACCTCTGTAGCCTAGGCAGGGTCTGAAGGAGCTGTCCTTTTTCCCATGAAGAAAAAGCCTGCTTCTGCAGGTGAAGATAAGGGCCAGATGAATCATCTCTCCAAATTCTCTTAGATGTATTTAAGAACATAAGAACATAAGAAATTGCCACGCTGGGTCAGACCAAGGGAGCCAAGCATCCTGTCTCCAACAGAGGCAAAACCAGGCCACAAGAATCTGGACACAGCCTCCAACCTGGACACAGCCTCCATCTCTGGTGCTAATACTTGATACACTCAACCTCTAGGGAGTGTCTTCCTGGGTAAGAGATCTTTCAGACTCTCAGCAATTCCATAGCTGCAGATGTTGCACAACATGGTTTGTCAAACATCAGATGAAACTGTGGTAGGAAATGATCTGAACTCTGGAGCAATGGATCATCTCGCTCCCACAAAAGAGAGGCCCAGGTGAAGATGGAGATCTACATCAAAGAAATCACCTTTGTGTGGTCTGAGGGGATGGGAGCCACCTGCATTGATTTATAAAGTCCCTGCATTCCTTGGGGTCCCGAAGGTAAGTGAGGTGGCGGAAGGTATGCTAAGGGTCCTGGGAAACGTACAGGCTCGGGTGGAGATGAAGCCATAGAGATTGGTGCCTGAAGCTGGGCTTCCATTGTGTACATCTGTACCCAAGCCCTTTGAGCAGGCCAGTCACTTGGTTTAGTATCTCTTGTTGCTGCTGGATATGCTGAGCTACTCCTGGTATGGCTTGCACCGTGGACAAGTCCCCTGAGTCCATAGCCTCAGCAAACTTGTAATAATAGTGAATCCTTATGCTGTGGCATGGTTAATGCAGCCTAGTAGGTGAACCCACCTAGCCCACGTTGACTGATGGCAGACAAGCCATTAGGGGTGTGCATTCGTATTGACCGCATATGTAAAATGCTACTTATATTTTTTTTTAACTTAAAAAAGTGATGAGACATAAACGATCGGATTTCCAACATATCCAACATAGCTATGTTGGATATGTTGGAAATCGCGATTGTTGATCCAAAATAAAAATTTAAACCCCTCACCTTCCTTAATCCCCCCCCAAAGACTTACCACAACTCCCTGGTGATCCAGCGAGGAGTGAGGACGCCATTCCTGAAATCCTTTGCGAGGAGCACGTGACAGCCGCGTCACATCGATGACGCGGCCGTCACGTGGTCCACCGCGGTTCCCCCACCGGACCCCTCGTTTTGAACAAACGGAACTTTTGGCCAGCTTGGGGGGGCCTCCTGACCCCCCCAAGCTGGCCAAAAGTTCCTTTTGGGCCGAACGAGCGTCCCGGAAGTGACCCCGCGGGGAATCACGTGACGCCGCGTCACTCCGACGTGACGCCGACGTCACGTGCTCCTTGCAAACTTGGTCAGAAATGGCGTCCTGACACTGCTGGACCACCAGGGAGTTGTGGTAAGTCTTGGGGGGGGGGGGGGGATTAAGGAGGGTGAGGGGTTTAAATTTTTATTTGCACATATGGACATATACTCAATGCATTGAATTCTGTTTATGTCCATATTGACCGCAAATGGGACCCCCTTTGGACATATGGACATATGGACATAAACTTTTGCTCTGCACATCCCTACAAGCCATGGGCTAGGACATATCTGGATCTTCACCTATACCAACCCATTCCCCACAGGGTGAGACTTTGGGTTCCAGGGGCCTGCAGGACTCAGGCAACAAGGAAGTCTGAGGCTGCGCTGAGGTAAGGGCAAGCAGCAAGTAGTAAGTTACCAGATTCGAGCCAAGGGTCAGGACAGGCAGTGAGCAATGCTTAGTTAAGGTCTGTGGCAAAGGTCAGAGACAGGCAGCAGGAAAGTGAAAAGTCTGCATCCGTAGAAGAAGTCAATGGCATGCAGCAGGCAAGAGAGTAGCCTGGTTCCTTAGCAGAGGTCAATACCAGGTAAGCTAAGCAAAGGACTAGGATGGGGCAAGTCTGAAAGTAAGGCAAAGTGGATTGGAAGAGACAAGACAGCCTGGACAAGGCAAAGCAGGCTAGAGGAAGCAGGGCAGGAGCAGGAATGTTTCAGGAGAGCATCATGCACTGCTAATTCAGGAGGACCCATTGCTGAGGCAAGTCTGGGGAGTGCAACCGACGCTTAAGAAGCCAAGTCACTAACTCTCTGTGGGCATCCCAGCTGGGCTTGCCCACCATGGGGCTTTAAAGGCCAGCACACAGAGCACACATGTGCCTAGAGAGGGCACCGGCAAGGTGAGGAAGACTGCGGCTGACAACATCTTCACCGCTTTGGGCAGCCTGGCGATCATCCAGGTGAGTGCAGCCAGCCGCAGCACCTCCCCATGAGGGGCCAAATGTTACAGGTGCTTCAAATGGCTGCTATGCTTCCTCTGCTTCCAGCTGCGATGGGCCCTTCCCTGGCTTTACTTCTGGAAGTCTGGCAATTAGGAGACCCCAATTTGCTTCTTGTTCTTTCAAAGCAGATGTCCAGGCAGTCTGGGGCTCTACAAGTTTCTCTTGCAGTTGCTTCTGGCCTTCCAAATAGTTTAGTAGCCAAACTTCGAAATCTTGCTGTTATTTTTTCCATAGATAAGGCTGACTTCCTTGAGCTGTAGTGCAGAATAGCTGGCCTGCTTCTACAGGGCCACATCCTGTTCAAACACCAAGTCCACAAATGGTTCCCTTGTTTATTTCTCTGAAGAAAAGACATAAAGACTCTACTTGTGCAGCCCTGACTCACATTATAGACCCTTTCTGGGCAGGCGGAACTTTCTCCTTAATTGCAATACTGCTTTTGAAGCTATTTTTGTTTTTCTTCAGGCCCCAAGACACAGCTCTCTGTATCAAACAAAAATGTTTAAACTGTTTGGCTTCTAGGCTGCCCCCTGCGCCACAGTCTTTTAACCTTCACAGTGCTGTGTGCACTGCTAGCAGCATTGCCTCTGTTCCAAAATGCTTCTTTGGGAAAACAACAGACGTTTCTTTTTCTTAAGAACATAAGAACATGCCATGCTGGGTCAGACCAAGGGTCCATCAAGCCCAGCATCCTGTTTCCAACAGAGGCCAATCCAGGCCATAAGAACCTGGCAAGTACCCAAAAACTAAGTCTATTCCATGTAACCATTGCTAATGGCAGTGGCTATTCTCTAAGTGAACTTAATTAATAGCAGGTAATGGACTTCTCCTCCAAGAACTTATCCAATCCTTTTTTAAACACAGCTATACTAACTGCACTAACCACATCCTCTGGCAACAAATTCCAGAGTTTAATTGTGCGTTGAGTGATAAAGAACTTTCTCCGATTAGTCTTAAATGTGCCACATGATAACTTCATGGAGTGCCCCCTAGTCCTTCTATTATCTGAAAGATTAAATAACCGATTCACATCTACCTATTCTAGACCTCTCATGATTTTAAACACCTCTATCATATCCCCACTCAGCCGTCTCTTCTCCAAGCTGAAAAGTCCTAACCTCTTTAGTCTTTCCTCATAGGGGAGTTGTTCCATTCCCCTTATCATTTTGGTAGCCCCTCTCTGTACCTTCTCCATCGCAATTATATCTTTTTTGAGATGCGGCGACCAGAATTGTACACAGTATTCAAGGTGCGGTCTCACCATGGAGCGATACAGAGGCATTATGACATTTTCTGTTTTATTCACCATTCCCTTTCTAATAATTCCCAACATTTAGTTTGCTTTTTTGACTGCCGCAGGTCACTGAACCGATGATTTCAATGAGTTATCCACTATGACGCCTAGATCTCTTTCTTGGGTGGTAGCTCCTAATATGGAACCCAACATTGTGTAACTATAGCATGGGTTATTTTTCCCTATATGCATTATCTTGCACTTATCTACATTAAACTTCATCTGCTATTTGGATGCCCAATTTTACATTTCTCACAAAGT
Source organism: Rhinatrema bivittatum (assembly GCF_901001135.1). Lineage (NCBI taxonomy): Eukaryota > Metazoa > Chordata > Amphibia > Gymnophiona > Rhinatrematidae > Rhinatrema > Rhinatrema bivittatum. The sequence continues at coordinate 828,288,351 of NC_042615.1, forward strand.
CTTCCTGTAATGTATCACAATCCGCTTGTGATTTAACTACTCTGAACAATTTTGTATCATCTGCAAATTTGATTACCTCACACTTCGTATTCCTTTCCCGATCATTTATAAATATATTGAAAAGCATCAGTCCAAGTACAGATCCCTGAGGCACTCCACTGTTTACCCTTTTCCACTGAGAAAATTGTCCACTGTCGCTCCTTGTGACCATGGGCAAGTTACTTTACCCTCCATTGCCTCAGATACAAAAGTAGGGGGTCATTTATCAAAATGTACTAAGGTGTTTTCGCATGAAAAAAGCCATGTTAACGCATGCGATAGCACCATATTGTATGGTGCGATGCAAATCTGAGAAAGAGGAGGATTTAGGGGTTAGCTTTTCAGTAGTGTTAAGCTGTGTGATAGCTGTTTTAGTACATGTGAAGGGGAGAGAGGGAGAGAGAGAGAGAGAGAGAGAGACTAGCCATAATGTCCTCTCCCTAGATAGGTATTTGTATCCCTATGGGAGGCCCACCTAGTAACTGGAGGTGAGGTTTAGGTATTAGTGTAGGGAGTTAGGGGCCACTTTGACATTCAACGTGAGACGTACGAACAGAACAGTGCTCTCTTGTGAAGATTTGATGACAGCCCATCAAGCCAGGTGCTGAGAACATTGCACAGATCTCATCTTTGAGTGAGTTTCCTCACTCCGAAGGTCAACAAATCTTCACAAGAGAGCACTGTTCTGTTCACATGTCTCACGTTGAATGTCAAAGTGGCCCCTAACCTCTCTCTCTCTCTCTCCCCCTCTCTCTCTCATATCACAAAGTATGAAAATGTTATCACAATTTGTGCTAACTTAGCTCTTCACATAGGGGTAGATTTTATAAATCTACGCGCGTGCGTACTTTTGTTCACGCACCAGGTACAAACAAAAGTATGCTGGATTTTATAAGATACGCGCGTAGCCGCGCGTATCTTATAAAATCCGGGGTCGGCGCGTGCAAGGGGGGTGCACATTTGTGTACCTTGCACGCGCTGAGCCCTGCACACGCTGCCCGTTCCCTCCTCCGCACATTTCCCTCCCTTCCCCTATCTAACCCACCCCCCCGGCCCTATCTAGACCCACCCTCTGCATTTATTCGAAAAGTTACTACTGCCTCCGGGCAGTAGTAACATGCGTGCCGGCTGTCTGCTTGCGCGGCAGGCCCCGACACAGGCCACTGTGTCGGGGCACTCAGCCACGCCTCCGAGCCGACACCAGGCCCCCTGGCCATGGCCCCGACTGCCCCTTTTTGCAAGCCCCGGGACTTATGCGCGTCCTGGGGCTTGCGTGCGCCACCGAGCCTACGCAAAATAGGCTCGGCGCGTGCAGGGGTGTTTTAAAAGGATCACGTGCGTACCTTATGCACGTAACCCTTTTAAAATCCGGCCCACAGGTATTAGCGCAAATTGTGAAAAACTGTCTATTTGCATAAAACACTGCCCAAGGAAGGATATCACCACCTATCCCATGACTTTTTACTTTTCCTAGAAGCCTCTCATGAGGAGCTTTGTCAAACACCTTCTGAAAATCCAAATACACTACATCTACCGGTTCACCTTTATCCACATGTTTATTAACCCCTTCAAAAAAGTGAAGACTTGCCTTGGGTAAAGCTATGCTGACTTTGTTCCATTAAACCATGTCTTTCTATATGTTCTGTGATTTTGATCTTTAGAACACTTTCCACTATTTTTCCTGGCACTGAATTCAGGCTAACGGGTCTGTAGTTTCCCGGATCGCTTCTGACAAGTACTAACCGGAGAATACTCTACATCGTGAACTGTGCAGTGCAGTCCCTGAAGCAGCAGCCCGCAAAATGTGGACACGTTGGACTTGCATCTTTATAACTCTGGAATTTGGATTTTGAAGCACGACAGCGCCATTTAAGGGAAGTACTTTTTCCACATTTTTATATATAAAAAATATTTAAAAGCAAAGAAAAATTCTGAAAATATAAAAAACTCATATGGACTGATGATTAAAAAGACCCACAGCGGTAAAAATTACAAGTTATTAGGGGTGTGCATTCGTTTTGAACTTATATGTAAAACGCAACTTATTTTTTTTTTAACTTAAAAAAGTGATGAGGCGAAAACGATCGGATTTCCAACTTATTCAACATAGCTATGTTGAATACGTTGGAAATCGCGATCGTTGATCCTAAATAAAAATTTAAACCCCTCACCCTCCTTAATCCCCCCCAAGACTTACCAAAACTCCCTGGTGGTCCAGCGGGGAGTCAGGAAGCCATTCCTCTATTCCTTTGCGAGGAGCACGTGACGTCCGCGTCACGTCGGAGTGACGCGGCCGTCACATGGTCCAACGCGGTTCCGCTCCCGGACCCCTCATTGGACACAAACGGAACTTTTGGCCAGCTTGGGGGTGTCAGGAGGCCCCCCCAAGCTGGCCAAAAGTTCCTCGCAAAGGAATAGAGGAATGGCTTCCTGACTCCCCGCTGGACCACCAGGGAATTTTGGTAAGTGTTGGGGGGGGGGGATTAAGGAGGGTGAGGGGTTTAAATTTTTATTTAGGGAACCGGTGCACGTATGGACATAGACTCAACTTATGGAATTCTCCATATGTCCATATTGACCGAAATTGACCCCCCCCCTTTCGACTTATGGACTTATGAACATAATCTTTTTGTCTGCACATCCCTACAAGTTATATACTTGAAAACCATGGGTAGTATGATGGTCCAATATATTCATATAAAGATAAGATAAATTATTCACACTTTTCACCAAAAGTAAAAAAACTTAATTGATACAATGAACTATTACAGGTAATTGAAATCTCCCATTATTAGCGCACTACCAATTTCTCTTAGCATTTCACTGTCCTTCTCACCATCTTGACCAGGTGGACAGTAGTATACTCCTATCTCTATAGTGTTCTCTGACACACAAGGGATTTCTACCCATAAAGATTCAATTTTGTATTTAGTCTCATGCAGGATGTTTATCCTGTTGGACTCTATGCCATCCCGGACATAAAGCGCCACACCGCCTCCCGGGTGCTCCTCTCTGTCATTGAGATATAATTTGTACCCCGGTATAGCACTGTCCCATTGGTTATCCTCTTTCCACCATGTCTCTGAGATGCCAATTAAGTCTATGTCATCATTCACTGCTATACATTCTAATTCTCCCATCTTACTTCTTAGACTTCTGGCATTAGCATACAAACATTTCAAAATTTGTTTTTTGTTTGTATTTAAGTTATAATTTTTTTAGCTCAGGTGAGTTTTTAGTTACAGGCACTTGGACTACTTTTCTTATTATTGGAACCTTACTGTTGAGATGCCCTAATTCTAATGCATCATTAATATCCTTTGAAGATACCTCCCTCCGAACCATGCACTGAGTGTCTGTCGGCTTTCCCATTTGTTCTAGTTTAAAAGCTGCTCTATCTCCTTTTTAAAGGTTACCGCCAGCAGTCTGGTTCCACCCTGAAGGTGGGCTCATCCCTTCGGAAGAGACTCCCCATTCCCCAAAAGGTTCCCCTGTTCCTTACAAAACTGAATCCCTCTTCCCTGCACCATCGTCTCATCCACGCATTGAGACTCCGGAGCTCTGCCTGCCTCAGGGGTCCTGCGCGTGGAACAGGGAGCATTTCAGAGAATGCTACCCTGGAGGTTCTGGATTTAAGCTTTCAGCTTGGAGAAGAGACGACTGAGGGGGGATATGATAGAGGTGTTTAAAATCATGAGAGGTCTAGAACGGGTAGATGTGAATCGGTTATTTACTCTTTCGGATAATAGAAAGACTAGGGGACACTCCATGAAGTTAGCATGGGGCACATTTAAAACTAATCGGAGAAAGTTCTTTTTTACTCAACGCACAATTAAACTCTGGAATTTGTTGCCAGCGAATGTGGTTAGTGCAGTTAGTATAGCTGTGTTTAAAAAAGGATTGGATAAGTTCTTGGAGGAGAAGTCCATTACCTGCTATTAAGTTCACTTAGAGAATAGCCACTGCCATTAGCAATGGTAACATGGAATGGACTTAGTTTTTGGGTACTTGCCAGGTTCTTATGGCCTGGATTGGCCACTGTTGGAAACAGGATGCTGGGCTTGATGGACCCTTGGTCTGACCCAGTATGGCATTTTCTTATGTTCTTATGTTCTTACCTAAGAGCCTAAATTTGCCTTCCAGTACTTCCCTCCCACATTTTCCTATGTAGTTGGTGCCCACATGTACCACGACAGCCGGCTCCTCCCCAGCACTGTCTAAAATCCTATCTAGGTGATGCGTGAGGTCCGCCACCTTCGCACCAGGTAGGCATGTTACCAGGCGATCCTCACGACCACCAGCCGCCTGGCTGTCTACATTCCTAATAAATAAATCACCAACTATGACGGCCAACCTAACCCTTCCCTCCTGGGCAGTTATTTTATATTATTATGTTTTACCATTTGATTTGTATTTTACTGTTAATTTTATTGTTTTTTTGTTTTATGTTTACTGTTTAAAATGTTAAAATACATTTAGCAGTGTATCTCATGATATGCAGAATAATTTTTTTTTTATAAATAAATAATCAAGCAGACCATAGCCAAGAGAGAATAAATGATCACAGACTAGAAATCGATATAGTCAGACAAAAATTGAACTGCAGACCCCAAGAAGACAGATGATGTATGCAATGCAAGATGAGCGAAACTGAAATAATAATGCATTTCGGCCTGTGCTGTGCAAAGTATCAGATGCATATTATTACCCAAACTAAAGAGAGAGAAATAGAGAGAATTTATAAGGCCTTCCTAGTATTCAACTATTTAAATCTTTATAGAAGGGCTGGCTAATAGCTCGAGAAGAGGTGTTGGTGGTGGTTTAGGTTTAGGGGCCAGTTTTAGATGCAGAGTGAGATGTGCGAACACCATAGTACACCTCTGTGAAGATTTGACATCAACTGGAGTGAGAAAAGTCTCTCAAAGATGACATTTCTACTAGCTTGATGGACTCCATAGGTTATCTAACAGAAGTAAGAGCAGAAAAATCAGTGGTTACCTATCACAAGGCCAGAAAGGAAATAATACAGAGCAGCACCAAAACCTAAGATTTGTCCTGTAATTTTACTTTACTGTTATTATTATTTTATTATTATTATGTAAAGTTTTTTGCCAGACCATGGGAGGAGGGGGAAGGAAAGGGAGGGGAAGGGTGCCAGTCAGAAAGCATTCTGCCAGATACTGACTTCCAGTACCTTTCCAGCACATCTGCCTGCCCCATGCACCCTGCTCTCAGTGAACAGACACCACACTCAAACCATTCTGGATATTTGCATGCAAAAGAGAATATCAAATGTCCACTCAGGAATTCTCTGCTTCCTGTAGTGTAAAAGGTCATGTGTCAATAAATATTGAGATTTCTGCTCAATAATCTTTAATAATTTAAGGGTTACGTACCCTGACAGAAGCAGATCAGAGCCACCACCAGAAAACCAACTGCGATCTTCATGGCTGCGTTGGCTGTATATTGAGTCTTGAGCCACGATATACAGAGGAAGTCTGAGTAGAGAAGTCAGTGCTAGGAGCTCATTTATACACTGAGTGTCCCTCTTACTCCGCCCAGGATCTCAGGTGACAGCTCACCTGGTGCCGTCATCTGTGACATTTTGGGAGTCTGTCCAAGCTTCAAGCCTTGTACATGTGCCAACATCCCTAACTGACCTGCCACTTGCTCATTCTTAATCCAAGGAAGGACACGTGTATAAATCACATGAAATTCTCTGCCCTGAGTTTTAACAGGTGACAGATGAACATAACTGGAAACTTTACAGGAATGACCCCCAATGTGTCAAGGTTTTGAACCCCCAATCTTGGACCTACTTGAGTGTTCTCAGTATCTTCTGGGGCCATTGAGCTTCAAAAGGAATGTGGGCTTTATATTGTGGAGTTTCCAGCCACAGTGTGGCTATAATGAGGCTCTGAGTCAGCAGGCTCCCTCTCTGCCTGTGTACACGAGCACTCACTGAATATCTGGGGGAGGCAGTGCAGTTTGAATATCTGAGGGCGTCCCATGCACTCTACAATGAGGACCTCAGCCCAAGGGTTACACATACATGGAAATTCTCAGATGATTATTATAGGCCGAGCAGGAACTGATTAGAAAAAGGAACTAGGCATGAGTTACCCTGGAGTAGTTAAACATAAAGACCAAATATCAATCCTTTCTAACAGCTAATGGAGTAGGACTGGTGTTGCGCCCATTGGTTGCAGACAGCTGCGCCCTCTGTTGCTCAATTCTCTTCTGCATAATCCTGCAATACTGGGTAAGATGGCTGCCTCTGCGTCTATACGCCGACCTCTCCGGTGCCCCCAGATCAGCATGGGCGAATGTGTTCACCATTTTACTTCTGGGATTACCTAGGGCATGCGCGCACGTGCTGGCCCACCTTTTACATGCCTCATGGTGGGAACCTCGGGGGTGTCCCCACTGCATGACATCACTACTTCCGTGTATTTAAACTCCATTCACAAATCCTTCTATGAGTTAGCAAGGATTCCCTTCCTGTTGATTTCGCCTCGTACAGATGCACGCCACTCTGTGCTCCTACTTCAGATGACTCAGGTACCCGCTCCTTGGTGGCCTTGCCATGTTCCAAACCTACCCTTCAGGGTCAGCTTGCCTCCAGCTAGGACGCCTAAAGGTACCCGCTCCTTGGGGGCCTTGTCTCATCCCGGAGCTCCGCTCCATGGAGGTTCTGTATGTATGCACTGTCTTTCTGACACTCTTTGTGCTGTATTCCTGTATACCAGTGTTAGACAAAGAATGCAGCCAGCCAACACCCCAGACCCATTAGCTGATTGGTCTAATACATTCTCAAATCAGATGAACTGCACTTATCTAGAAACAACACTCTGAATATGCTCTGATTGGTCAGTATGAAGGGTATATAAGGTTATGCATATTACTGGAACATCGGGTGACTGGGTGATTATACAATTGTATAGACCTGTTGCTCCCTGGAACAAACTATTTCCTCGTGCTTTGTTCCGGTCCCTGTCTCTATCCCCTTTGTCTCTGTCTTTGTTTAATTAAAGCTTCATATTACATATTACTGCAGTGATTCCTTTAGAATTAACATTTTTGGTAGCAGGGGACAGGGTTTTCGTTTGCAGCTGTAATTTGATTCTCCTGGCTGCTCTGACCAGATTATAGGTCCCTTCAAGGCACTTCACACTCGGGCAGATGCACGGGCCGGTTGGGTATCGCGGGCATCCGGATTGGAAAGTCTGATGGACTTCGTCTGGAGAGAAGCTGCCTAAACTCTGATGGACAGTCCGGCTGGGACTTCATCTCGAGTATAATTGTTAATCTTTCAGTTTGGTTCTCTCGAAGGGGAGGAGGCCTCTACTGGAGATAAGCTGCCAGAGGTTAGCTTTCACTGGTTTTTTTGTTTTTGTGTATGCAGACTGTCTTAGTCCTATAATAACCGTTCCCTGCAACAGATTTGAAACACCAGGAGCACGGCTTGGTGTGAATTTGGTAAAGGTAAGTAACAGTTCTCCTTCTTATAAGGGAGACTTTTCAATTTTTTTTATATATTTACACATTGGTAAATTGTTATTATGTCTAAATTCTGGTCAGAAAAATTGGGAGGTCAGAAACCTGCTGTAGGGGTTAATTCAACAAGTCTGTTGGAATGTGTTCTCTCTTTGCATCAGCCAGATGTGCAGTTAGTTTGCCTCTGGTTTGCTATAAATCACGTATGTTTAGAAAAGCTGATTGTGTCTAATCGGTCACCGCCCTCATTCACTGTTGTGGGTGACCTACATTTTTCTCGGCGGTGTTTTCGGCAGGGTACAAAGCATTCACCTTTAGAGGAGACCCCCTCACTTCTTTACCTTCCCCGTGATCCCACACTCCCTAGTCCCAAACCCCCAGATGCCCCGTAGCCCCAGTCTCGTCCCCTTCTGTCCCCACCTTTTTTTTACCTCTGAACTGATTGAGTGTGTGGCTCATGGCTGTTCCTTTATCTCCCCAGAGGGTACCCTACATTTTGTGTACTCAGAGGACGCCCTTGATACAGCAGTAAAGACTGACAGAGTGTTTATGGCCACCTCAGCCATTTGTGCTTCTGCAGATAATGTTGCAAGAGGGGTCCTTATTTTTATTGTTCTTCTATTTGTATTTTTCGGTGTAGTTTTTCTCTCTGCTTAGTTTTTACATATTTTCTTGCTGTTCTGTTTGCTATTTTCCACTCGTCTATGCCCCCCTCCTTTGTGGGGGGGTGTCTTTTTACCATACGCTTGCTTCTATGCTTCTCTTTTACTATTTTGTAATTAGTTTTATTTGTTTTGGCTTCGGCTGTCTCAGCGTGAGCTCCGGCAGTTTCCAGTTACATGGTTCTCTGCAGGGAGCTAGTGTGCACGTTCCTTAGTTTCTTTCACAGCTGTTTGAATGTATGCATATCCCCTGTGGGCGAGTTTGGAAGTTGCAATTTGTCTGATCTGCTGTTACAGTTGCTACACAGTCTTTTGTTAGGGTGCACATCTCAAACTTGGTTTCCGTGTGAATCTTAAAATCTTACCATGTATGTGTGGTTTCTGTGAGCCCTTGTAGTCTTCATTTTGCCCCCTCCCATCTTAGGTATTTCTTTGTATCCAGCGATGAGGGTAAGGGGGAGTGGCCCCCTCCTTCCGTTTCGTTTGAGCGTGCTGCTTGATGGGAATTGGAGTCTTCACTTGGTGTGCGTGCGCCCCCCCACCCATCGGCATTCCTTTCTGTTTAGCTCAGTGCCTGCCTATGCTGGTACTCTGGAAGTTGACATCACATAGCCCCCACCCTTGGTCTTTCTTTATTTATTTATTTATTTATTTATTTATTGTTTTTGTTATACCGAGTTTCATGATAGGCATCACATCAACCCGGCAGTCCGGCAGTGCAGAAGCATGAGAGGGGGAGACCACCCTCCTTCCCATTCGTACTGCAAAGTCTTTCTGCAGCATTACATGCTCTTCTCTTTATGCCATAGTTTTGAAACAAACAAACATTTCTTTTCCTGCAGTTTATCTATTTATTTGTTTTTTTATTTATTTGGAACTTTTATATACTGACATTCATGTGCAAAAGTACATATCATATCTGTTTACAGCGAAACGATAGAAGCATAAAACGAATGCGTTACATCGAACAGGGGTTACTTGAACTGGGATCCAACTTACAAAAAAATACTATGTTCTTCCTGGTAAATAACAGGGTGGCAAAACTGAACTTAGAAGATATATCATGAAGGAAACATATCCAAAGTTAAATTGTGGCTAGTGGGTTGGGGTGAAAAGTGAGATGCTAAACCTGACTGCGATTTAGAATCATTGTTTAGAGTTCGGAAAACTTGACTAAAAGAGTAGTCCAGTTATAAAATGAATGGCAGACGGATGGATCATCTGAATTTACTGAAAAGCTTGAGAGAAGAGCCAGGTTTTGAGTTTTTTTTTAAAGGTTGCCAGGCATATTTCTTGCCGGAGGTCTGGCGGGAGAGCATTCCATTGTGAAGGGCCAGCTGTGGAAAGAGCTCATTTTCTTAAGGAGGATTTGACAGGGGGGGGCGTAGAGAGTGTCTCTATAAGCAGATCTGATAGGTCTAGCGGGGTTATGGTGACGAAGCGGGATATTTTGATCAGGTGGGGTGAGATTGTGTAAGGCTTTGTGTATAATCATTAGGACTTTATACTGGATTCTAAATTTGATTGGGAGCCAGTGAAGGTTACGCAGGATGGGTGTATTGTGCTCTCTTTTTCTGGTCTTGGTCAAAATCCTCGCCATAGCATTCTGCAGCATCTGCAAGGGTTTGATGGTGTTTGCTGGTAGCCTGAGAAGAAGAGAATTGCAGTAATCTATTTTCGAAAAAATGATGGCTTGAAGAACAGAGTGGTAGTCTTGGAAGTGTAGAAGGGGTCTCAGTCATTTTAGGACTTGTATCTTGAAAAAACAGTCTTTTGTGGTGTTATTGACAAATTCTTTTAGGTTCAGTTGGTTGTCCATGATGACTCCGAGGTTTCTCACATGGGAGGAGAAGATAGGTTTCAAGGAGGGCTGATTGTTGGAGGATGCTATGGATTCCTCCAGGGATATGATGAGGAGTTCTGTCTTATTGGTGTTAAGGACTAAGTTGAGGCTTGTGAGAAGGTGGTTGATAGATTGAAGGCAGTTGTTCCAGAAGCAGAGGGTGTTGTGGAGTGAGTCCTTAATCGTGATGAGAATTTGTACATCGTCGGCGTATATATAGTGAGTTAACAAGATTTATTAGGAGTTGGCAGAGAGGGAGAAGGTAGATGTTAAAGAGGGTTGGGGAGAGAGAGGAACCTTGGGGGAATCCCAGGGTTGAGCTGACCGGTTGGGATTCCTTGTTGTTGATTTTGACCTTGTAGAATCTGTTGCAAAGGAACAACTTGAACCAACTGAGTGCGGTGCCCTTGATACCTATGTCAGCTAGCCACTCCACAAGGATTGAGTGATTCACCGTGTCGAAGGCGGCTGATAAGTCGAGGAGAGCCAGGAGGCAAGGTTGTCTTTTCTCTAGATTCAGGAGAATGGTGTCTGAGAGGGAAGTTAAAAGGGCTTCAGTACTTAGAGACTTGCGGAAGCTGAACTGCGCTTGAGTGAGAATATTATTTTCGTCCAGATATTCTGAAAGTTGTTTGTTGACGATTTTTTCTGGGTGTTTAGAGATCAATGGAAGGTTCACTATAGGTCGGAAGTTAGCCGGATCGGCCGGTGACAGGTTGGGTTTTTTCAAAAGAGGTTTCAGAATGGCGAGTTTAAGGGCGTCGGGAACTATGCCTTGTGTTAAGGAACAGTTAATGATTTCTGCAATAGGCTTGGCAATGAGTTTAGGTATGGAGATGAGAAGATTTGAAGGAATCGAGTCCATTGTGTGGGTTGAGGGTTTGAGCTTCTTGAGTAAGGGTTCTATCTCTAGGGGAGAAGTGGTCTCAAATATTTCGAGGCTTGAGCTGAGTTGTAGAGAGGTGGAATAGAGAGGGGGGGGCTGACTGTTGTTGGTGGAGGTTAGCGGTGATATAAGGTTGAGGATTTTTTTCTCAAAGTATAGGGCAAGCTCTGAGGCTTTGCTGGCTGCTTGGACGTCCGGTATGGTTGGGGGAGTAGGTTTGGTGAGGGCTGAGATGTATGAGAACAATGCTTTAGAGTTGAAGATGATATGGTGGATTTTCTGTGCGAAGAAGTCTCTCTTATATCGTAGGGTAGAGATCCTGTAGCAATGCATGAGGGATTTATATGCAGCCTGATTTTCTAAGGATAGATTTTTTCGCCAGATGTGCTCTGCACTTCTTAATTCTTGCTTGAGAGTTTTCAGTTCTTCGGTATACCAGGGCTTCCTGTTGTCTAAGTTGGAGCGAAGGACTTTAGTAGTTAATGGGCAAGTTAGATCCGCTACTTTATTAGTGATCTTGTACCAGGAGGAGGTAGCCGTTTCTGCATCTGAAAGGTCAAGATGTTCTAATTCTATGGTTAAGTGGAGGCTGAGATTGTCCGTATTGTACAGTTTCCTATATTGGACCGTGGTTTTGTATGAGGATTGAGGAGCGGACTGATTTATATTCAGGACTGTGGAGATCAATCTGTGATCAGACCACAGGATTGGTGAGCAAGTCGATGTTGAGGCGGGAGTGAGGCCTTCATTTAAGAAGATTAGGTCCAAGGTGTGTCCTGCTTTGTGAGTGGGGCCGTTAATGATTTGTTTGAATCCCATATAGCTAAGTGTGGAGAGAAATGTTTCACAGTTGGAAGAGAGCAAATTCGTGTCAACATGAAGGTTGAAGTCTCCCAAGAATATAGCGGGGACATCTGTGTTGATATATTTAGCTATGAGCTCGATGAGTGGGGGACGGGTCTGATTCAAGGACCCCTGGAGGGGTGTAGGTAAGGCCGATTTGAAGAAGATTAGATTTAAATACTGAGAATTCAAGATTGGAAGTTGAATTTGTAAATTGTAGGGATAATCTTAGCTCTTTTTTTGCCTGTAGTAAGAGACCGCCATCTCTTCTTTTAAGTCTGGGGACTGAAAAGACGTCGTAAGTGTGTATCGGAAGTTGGTTGATTAGTGCTGTGTCCTCTGGTTTCAGCCAGGATTCGGTGATAGCACACAGATCAGGTTTGGCTTCAAGAAGATAATCATAGAGGAGGTGAGGTTTTTTTGTGAGGGATTGTGCGTTAAGAAGGGTTAATGAGAAGAGAGTGAGGCCCAGAAGTTGATTTAGCGGTGAGATCATGATGGGAATCAATCTTTTTTTTTGCACGATAGGACGGGTAGAGTTGAATGAGTGGTTTCTATGGTGGTAGCTAATGATAGGGATTGAGAAGGTGCACATCTTAAGGACTAGCAGGGATGCTGGATTGGGGGGGGGAACCTAGTTGAACTGACAGGAGGAAGAGGGAGGGGATGAATTTGGCCTAAAGTAGGGAGGGGTGGGTGCCAATTTTGCAAACAAGGACTTAAGATACCAGAATCCGCACCAAGGAGCCACACAAAGGGGCAGGCTCCTTTGTCGCACACCTTCGACACGCGACGTGGGTAGAGTGGCTGGGAATTTAAATTCCCCGCCCGACGCAGCTGCTGATGTCTTCTGTGAGCCCTGGCCTGATAGGCTGCCTCCTGGAGGGGCGGAGAGAGAGGCGCGGCCCCGTGGCCGGCGTTGGAGCCCTCGAAGGTGAGTGCGGCGAAATTAAAAGGCCTTACCCTGACGGGCTTCAGCGCTGGATGCGCAGGCCTGGATTGCTGACTCTGTCTGTGTTCATCCGGTCGGATCGCGGGGAAAAGGACGCCGGGTAGAGTGGCTGGGAATTTAAATCCCCCGGCCGATGCAGCTGCTGATGTCTTCAGTGCGCCCTGGCCTGATAGGCTGCCTGCTGGAGGGGCAGAGAGAGAGGAGTGGCCTCGTGGCCAGCGTTGGAGCCCTTGGAGGTGAGTGCGGCGAAATTAAAAGGCCTTACTCCGACGGGCTTCAGCGCCGGATGCGCAGGCCTGGATTGCTGACACCGTCTGGGTTCATCCAGTCGGATCGCGGGGAAAAGCGGGGAAAATCTAGCGGCATATTCTGTTCTCCGCTCTTCATCCTGCTTGTTTTCACAATTTGTTTATTTACAGTTACTTTCATTTAATTGTTAGATTTCTTTTCTCATTAGCAGAGAACGGTTCGCTTTTCCTAGGTGCTACTCCCAGTGTTTACGTTTCCAGCTTCAGTGCCTGTGCGGTAGTCAAAACAAAAGTACTGCCTGCTGCCATTAGCAGGGGGTCCCTTGACGGGGGGCTCCATTTGCAGTCAGTGTTCTGAGCTGTTTAACATCCTTTTTTGTTTTTTTCTCTCTACTTTTTGCTTTTCTGTGTCACAGTGTTGTTTTTGTTATTAGACTCTTAATTACTGAACTACGTTTTCTGACACTGTTTTTCTACAGGGGTCCAAGCACAACTGGCTTTACGGGCATCATCTACCGGGAACATTTATTGGGTACTGCAGATTTGCCATTTGCTGTGTTTAGGTTTAATACATTTCTTACCTTTCATTTGCAAGCATTATTTTTTCCAAGCAATGCAGGAGAAATAAAGAGTCTCCATTTTAATAAATTGATCTGTTTATTTCAATAACAATGACAATAATAAAAGCCTCAATCTGTTGTATGGCTGTATGCTTACTTTAAGCCCCCTATAATCCTACTAATGAGAGTCTATTCCCTGGAAGGCTCCCTGATATCAAATGACTTTATTACAAACTTTAATGCCTTTTGCATTAACCCTGATGATTCATTGTTACAGCATTAACCCCGTCAGCAGTGGTACTTGGGCAAGCCGCTGTGTAACCTTACATTGTTGATATTTTGTATGGCTTGTTATTCTGTAAGAGTCTCCTTAACTTTCCCCCTTCTTTCCGTGATATTCCAGGTTTCTTAAAATACCCAGTATTTGTTGTTCTGTCTCTTCTGGGGTACCATTTTTTTTCTTATCTTTTTCTCATATCTTAATTGAGGTGATCACCTTGCACTGGCGTTTTTAATCTTCTTTGATGCTTTTTCCCTATTTTGCTTTCAATGAACGTTTCCAGAGATGGAAGGCCATTCGCAGACATTGCTTTGTGTGACTTGTTAGGTTTGGAGTTCTTGTTCAAATATTTCCTGATATTAGTGCTTTCAAACTCTCATTACACTGGTAGTTACGGGGTTAATTGTGCTGCTCTTTGAGAAAAAAAAAAGGGGGGGGAAGACAAAGGTGGGGTTGAATCCATGTTTGGGCTTCCTTCAGTGTAGGTGAAAGGGAGAGAAAGAAAAAAGTAAGATTTAGGTTTCGTTTGTTTAAACAAGCAGAACATTCCTATTGAAGGCCTGCATGTATGTATAAAGTTGGTAGTTTGGTATGGTTATGCTAATTAGATTGTTTTGAATGTACAGAGAGACACTGAAATAGTTAAGGTTCTTTGGCATGCAATCACTAGTGGGGGTTGGTACAGGCATTCAAAGGTTCAGTACTCACACCAGTACTTTTAAAGCACTCCCTAGGTTTGTTTTCTTGCAAATCCAAATTGATTTAATTACATGGGATATGATTTGCCCTAACATTGTTTTTTTTGTTCTCCAGCAATGTTGGCAGAGCTATCTTTGTATCTCAGTGTTCTGCTGACTGACTTTATTCTCCAAGGTTGAACTCTAAAAATTGGTATTATTCCACAAAGCGGCTTGTGGTAACGCCTCCTAGTGGATGCATGATATCTCTCTTTTTATTACTTTTTTGTATGCTAGCCTCTATTTTTCAGGTCAAAGACCTTCTTGTCATGAAAGTATTAAGGCTGATCTTTTATTTTTCTACGTTTTTTCAATTTTATTTTCTTTTCCCATTTTTAAACAGAATCTGGTTTTTGTTTTTCTGGCATTTTCCAGGCATTTTTCAAAACACCTTTTTGGTTTACTTTTACTTTTGTTTTCATTTTTGAGCTAAAAAAAATATGTTAACTGTTGTCTGTCTTGATGTTATAAAGACATCTATGTATATTTGTGAAATAAATGGATATGTGTTGGTCTTGTGAAATATATGCTCTATGTAGTGTCTGCTGTACCTGAGTTGTCTGTGGTTCAGTTTATTACATTTGACTTCTGCTGCATCAGTTTGAATTTCTGTTGCTTCATTCCACACACACATGTTCCATAAAACACACATATTTAACTTAGGCCTTGATTAGCAAAAGATTAATACAACCTACTGAATATTCCATTGATTGTCAGAATTCAGAGCTCGTCCTAGTAAGCCAGCCCAATATTATATCATTATATGACCTGAGTTATCTACTTATTTGGCCTGATTTCTTTTTTGTTTTATGTTTGGTTACCCTGATGTAGTTCTTTTGATCACATGAATCAATGTACCTTGATCTTCCATGCGATAATTGATTGTTATATGTATCTAGTTATTATGCCTTTTTGCAAGTGCCATGATTTAGATTTCCTAAATCATTGATATAATTTGAGCTTATGCAATTTTTACATTTGTAGAAATCTCCAGTCCAAACATTTCTATTATGTGATTTCTTGAAATGCTCTTCTGTCTCTATCTATAAGCTAGTTTGTTTCCATTTGGGATTCCAGAGGGGAATATATTATTTTTCCTTATTTCTGTTTTATTTTTTCTACATTTCTTCCTTTTCTTGTGCAAAGTCTCACACTGAGGGTATAGCAACCCTGCAAAGTACATTAATTTGTTTTAGACCACATAGTATGCTAAAGACTTTCTTACAGAGTCAGCTGTCACTTGTTTCTATGATTATCCCCACTTACACTCAGTCTTACAATTGATCTAAAAGGGGTATTAGCCCCACTTTCCCAGAAGCACCCGAAGATGAAGCAGTACAACTAGCCCTCATCTACCTTAACAGCATATACCCCTTGACCAAAATTTGTTTAGAAGCCTTCTCATCCACAGCTGGGTCACCTCTTGGACCGGTGATTGCAACAGTTGAATTGCATTCATACAGCGATTGCTTTCACTGCTAAGTGTTGTTGTCATAATAATGCATAGCGCCATCAATACCCTACAGGACTAGTATGATGTATTGGACTCTTGCTATGCCTTGCCTACCATGCATATGCCTCTGCTTTTGATGATTTGGATCTTCCATCGCTGCAGCCATACCCAGGATGCTCGAACTGAAAATTATAGTAAACTCTTCATCTGCAGTGCAAGATCAAGTAACTACTATATGTCAGCGTTTAATGATGGACATGCATGAGCTTCCCCATGAATCAGATGGGCAGGGATAAACAGTGGGCTTATCCAAAAACGAGTAAGATTTCTTCACCTAAGGTTAGCTTAGGATGTAAGGGACAACTTAAGACAGGTACCCATGGCCCTGCCCATATGTGAAGGGTACCTAGGTGTAACCCTTCAAGAGGGGGACGTATGTATGCACTGTATTTCTGACACTTCTTTGTGCTATATTCCTGTATACAAGTGTTAGACAAAGAATGCAGAGGACTTTGACTACGTGCTGGAATGCAGCCAGCCAACACCCCAGACCAATTAGCTGATTGGTCTAGTATATTCTCAAATCAGATGAACTGCACTTATCTAGAAACAACACTCTGAATATGCTCTGATTGGTCAGTATGAAGGGTATATAAGGTTATGCATATTACTGGAACATCGGGTGACTGGGTGATTAATTATACAATTGTATAGACCTGTTGCTCCCTGGAACAAACTATTTCCTCGTGCTTTGTTCCGGTCCCTGTCCCTATCCCCTTTGTCTCTGTCTTTGTTTAATTAAAGCTTCATATTACATATTACTGCAGTGATTTCTTTAGAATTAACAGTTCATCTGTACAACCGCCATCATTTTCAGAGTGAGTACCCTTGTTCTCCAGCCTGTCTCTGTTTCTCTCTCACCATCTACAGTATGGATTCATGGCATACCCCGCTCTGCGAACCACTACTGGATATATATCTCTCAGGCCTTCCATCTACAGTGTGGATTCACGGCGTACCCCGCTCTGTGGGACACTACCAGATCTACCTCTCTCTTGCCTACCATCTGTGAGTGGATTCACGGCATACCCTGCTCTGCAGACCACTACCGAGTCCATCTCCATCTATCAACCTGGTGAGAATATCTCTGTGTTCCTACGCTACAGAGGGAGCACTGGATGGCCGGCGCCATCTTTAAAAATGGCACGGGCCATCCAGTGCTCCTACCATGTGACAGGGGCCGGCCAATGGCACGAATACCCTGTCACTTGGTAAGGGCAAAGGGCCATCGGCGCCATTTTGATAAGTGGCAGCCGACGGCCTGTGAGCAGGAGATCACTCCCGGGACCCCCACTGGACCACCAGGTACCTGTTAAATGTTTGGGGGGGGGGGGTTGGGAGGGTGGGGGAAGCAAAGGGATTAGTTTTAAAGGGTCGGGGTGGGTTTAAGGGTTATTTTTGTGTGCGGTTTTTCCTGCCCTCCCCCAAAACGATAAGAGAACCCCCACGAACAATATTGTGGGGTTTTCCTATCATTTTGGGGGAGCCCCCGATTTCGGACAATTTTGAAAATATCGACGATATTTTCAATCGTCCGAAGCCCGATTCACATCCCTAGTCCCTCAGGCACTGGAACAGCGATCCCAGGAAGGCTGATCTGTAGAGAAACTGAGATAGTGAGTAGGCAGAGTATGCAGAGTTCAGGAACAGAGCCTTGATGGTACACTCACATGATATCCTTTTAGAACAGTCCAGGAGCTGGAATGAAGTAGGCCCTCATGGAGTGAGTACCTGGTTCCAGGGAAAGCTCTGAGAGAGAGAGATGATAACTCACTGGTGTTGTAGGCAGCGGTGACTTCCTGGCAGAAGTTATATTCAGTAGCAGGTCTGGGAATGTGGGCCCTCGAGGAGCGAGTACTGGTTCCAGACTGCTACCTGAAAAGCAAAAGAGAGAGCGAGGCCCCCGAGGAGCGGGTACCCCTGGTAAAGTCCGAGGAGGCAGAGTACCAAGGTAAGCGGAGAGCAAATCCCATCCGCGCGATACCTGGAGGTAGCTAGGTAGTAAACCCTTTGCTAACTCGAATAGCTAGCAAAACAAGAGACCTTTAATATCTGGCAATGATGACGTCATCTCAGGGGGATGCCCCTGAGGTTCACACCACAGCTGGTACTTGAGTCGGGGCCGTGCAGCACGCATGCCCTTAGCCCTCAGGAGAACATGGCAGAAAGGCAGCATCGAGCCAGTCCGGGGATGCCGGAGAAGGTCAGCAAGATGACGCCACGGCAGCCAAATTTCCATCAAGCAAAGAGGGAGTCACCAAAGAGGTAAGGTGGGTGGAGTGGAGACATCAGGCAGCAACGGTCGGAACAGTACTGCCCTTCAAAGGGCGAGCTTCTCTTCGGGTACCAGGTTTGGGTTTTGAAGGATGCGTTATGTGGAACTGACAAAGCACCTCTTTGTCCAGGATATTGGTCTGAGGCTCCCAAGAGTTTTCTTCGGGGCCAAAATCTTCCCATGATAGAAGGTATTCAAAAGTATTGCCTCTTTTACGAACATCCAGAATCTCTTCGACTTTGAATTCTAAGTCGTCTTCTGCATTGATGACAGGTGGGTCATGAGTTTTGGAAGTAAATTCGCTGAGTATGAGTGGTTTCAAAAGTGAAACGTGGAAAGCATTATGGATGTTGAGACCAGGTGGTTGCTTCAGACGATAGGTGACTTTGCCAATACGTTGAAGGACTGGGAATGGTCCCATGTAGCAAGGAGCAAACTGAGAGGAGGGTAGTTTAAGTCTGAGGTGCTTGTTTGACAATCAGACCTTGTCTCCTGGCTTGAAGACTGGAGCTTGCGAATGGTGCGCATTGTAGTACTTCTTAGCACGGTCACTCACTTTGATTAGCATGTCCTTTGTCTGAACCCACAGATTATGGATATCATCAGCAGTGGATTGAGCTGCTGGGAACGTCACTAAGAGCTTCAGTGGAAATGGCGGTGTTGGGGAACGTCCAAAAACCATTTCAAATGGTGTCAATCCAGTAGATGTTGCTGGATGAGAGTTGATGGCAAATTCAGCCCATAGAAGCAATTCAGCCCAGTTATTCTGTCGTGATTTATTTATTTATTTTTAATTTTTATATACCGGAATTCCTGTATGCAATACAAATCATTCCGGTTTACAAGTAACGAAAAGGTTGCCCTGGTCTGGGAGGTTAGACCGGGGTTTTGTACATAGAACATTAAACATTGAACAATAACAATCAACCATTAAACATTATTACAAGGAACATTGAAGGTAAAAATAACATTTAGCAAATGGCAATTAACATTATTAGTGTTTTGGAATGGAATGTGTGTGTACAACTTTTTACAAGGAACTTTAGTAGTGAAGATAATCTGCAAATGTACTGTTATATAGTTTGTAAATAATGTACTGTTATATAGTATGTAAATAATGACTGTTAAATCAACATAACGAATAAGCAAGTACATATATGTAATTAAGTGCAAGGTGTTAATGTGTTAATGTGTTAATGTGATGTGACATAAGCGTGAATAAACTGCTTCATTGTTCGAAATCCATTCCGGCTGGCCATTCGACTGCAGATGATAGGCTGAGGTGTAGTCTAGAGAGATGTCAAATAATTTGCACAAGGCCCTCCAGAATCATGCTGTGAATTGGGACCCACGTCGGATACAATGTGAGAAGGTAGTCCGTGGAGGTGGAATATGTACTTTATGAAGAGCTTTTCAAGCTTCAAGGCTGAAGGTATGCCAGAGAGCACCACGAATTGTGCCATCTTGCTGAATCTATCCACTGTCACCCAGATGGTATTCATTCCTCCGGAGGTAGGTAAATCGACTACAAAGTCGGTTGCGATGTGCAACCAGGGTCGTTCCGGAACTGGCAGTGGTTGCATCTGACCCCCATGGTTGTCCAGAAGCGGGTTTATTCTTAGCATAATTGTTACAGGATGCCACGTAGGAATAGGTATCCTTTTTGATGGTAGGCCACCAATACATCTTCTGTATCTGAGCATTAATTTGACCGAGATTTAAATTTCTGTTTCTTTCTCTCCTGTCTGTTGACAATTTCACTGAAAAATGGCAGATAAAACCAACTAATTGAAATTACTGATTAAAAAGCTTGTATTCCTTACAATATTTACTTCTCTGATTTTCTTCCACTTTGATTACATGAGCATAAATCTTATGACTCACAAACTGGCTCCGGCTTTCTCTCTCCAATCATTACCTCAGGAAGTGGTAGTTATTATCCTTATCAGTAACATGGGGTTAACCTGCAGGAAGTGGCAGTTACTTTGCTTATCAGGAATCTGGGATAACCTGCAGGGAGTGGCAGTTACTACCCTTATCAGTAACATAAGAACATAAGAAATTGCCATGCTGCGTCAGCCAAGGGTCCATCAAGCCCAGCATCTTGTTTCCAACAGAGGCCAAACCAGGCTACAAGTTCCTGTCAATTACCCAAACACCAAGAAGATCTCATGCTACTGATGCAATTAATAGAAGTGGCTATTTCCTAAGTAAACTTGATTAATAGCAGTTAATGGACTTCTCCTCCAAGAACTTATCCAAACCTTTTTTGAACCCAGCTACACTAACTGCACTAACCATATCCTCTGGCAACAAATTCCAGAGCTTTATTGTGCATTGAGTTAAAAACAATTTTCTCCGATTAGTCCGGCTGGTGAGATCAATAAGGGAATCCAGGGATGAAGGTAGTTCAAGGGCCGCCAGCTCATACTTGATACGAAGGCTCAACCCCTCAAGGAAGATGGCTCTAAGGCAATCCAGGTCCCAGTGTAGTTCCGAGGCCAAGGTTCGGAACTCAATCATGGAGTCCACCAGGGACCTAGTGCCCTGCCTGAGGTACAGCAGTCTAGAGTAGACATAACCCCGAGGAGCAGGGCTGAGATCACCACCCCGAGGAGCGAGGGAAGCTCTGAGAGCCTCTTAATACTTGCAGGTGTGGCCCCGAGGAGCGGGGAGGTGCAGACAATCCAATGTAGAACAGAGGCGCAGCCCCGAGGAATGGGAAGCCCTGTTGTGGAACTCACAGGTTGCAGCAGTGTTCCAGGGAGAATTCCATGCAATAGACAGTCTTGCAGGATAGGATCCAGGAGGCACAGAACCAGCCCTAGGAGCGGGGTAGGACAGGGGAGCGAGTCCCCATAGGAGTGCACACTGACCCCCGAGGAGCGGGTGCCAGACAGGGTCCAGGAGCAAGGCTAGGCAGCATAGTCTCAGGAACATGAAGGTAGGAGTTGCAGCCACGTACGGAACTTGTTGCCAAGTCAGCTAGCTGGTAGGGATGTGAATTGGGCTTTGGACGATTGAAAATATTGGACGATATTTTCAAAATCGTCAGAAATCGGGGGGCTCCCGATAAGAGAACCCCATGATTTGTTCCTGGGGTTCTCTTATCGTTTTGGGGGAGGGCGGGAAAAACGGCACACCAAAACAATCCCTAAACCCACCCCGACCCTTTAAAACTGTTCCCGCGCCATTTTTAAAGATGGCGCTGGCCGTCCATTACTCCTACCATGTGACAGGGCCTGGCCAATGGCACAGATACCCTGTTACATGGTAAGTGCAAAGGGCCATCAGCACCATTTTTATTAGTGGCAGCCGACGGCCCCGAGAGCGGGAGATCGCTCCCGGGACTTCTACTGGACCACCAGGTACTTGTAAAAAGTTTTTGGGGGGTTCGGGAGAGTGGGGAAAGCTAAGGGAACAGTTTTAAAGGGCTGGGTGGTTTTTTTTGTTTATCGGCTCGGGAGCAGCCGATAAACAAAACCGCGATCGGGCCGCACAAAAAAAAATTAACGATGTGAATCGGAACCGGAATCGGAACCGATTCCGGTTCCGATTCACATCTCTACTAGCTGGGGGCGAAGGTGGACTTAAATATAGCAGTTCCATGACATCATCAAACAGGGATGCCCCTGAGGTTCCCACTGAAGAAGCTTCAAAGGCAGGGCTGGTGACGCGCATGCGCACCTAGGAAGGCCCAAAGTTGTAAAGGGTGGTAGTGGCATCCATGCCACCATGAGGAGTCCCAGGGAACGCAGAAGTGTAGACTGGCCCGTGCTGGAGGAGGGCAGGAGAGTGGTGCAAGAAGTAAGTACACGCGGCCACAGCTGTCTGTGACCAACAGCCATAACAGTACCTTCCTCTTAAGGCCCCTTCCCAGGGGTTTGGGTTTATGAGGATGGTTGGCATGAAACTGCCGAAGAAGATCCTTGTCCAGGATATTAGCCATGGGTTCCCAGCTGTTCTCAGGCCCAAAGCCCTCACATGACAGGAGGTATTCCCATTTCTTTCCATGTTTCCAGATGTCCAAGACCTCTCGAACTTGGTACATGACATCAGCCTCAGAAGACAGGGCCCAGGGTCTGGTGGTTTATTGGAGAATCCGGAGAGAATCAGAGGCTTTAGTAGAGAAATGCGAAAGGCATTGTGAATCTTGAGTGATGGTGGCAATTGTAGACAATAGGTAACGGGACACAGACGACGTAGCACAAGAAAGGGTCCAATATATCTAGGAGCGAAATGGGCTGAGGGCAGCTTGAGACAAATAAATTTGGTGCTGAGCCATACCTTATCTCCAGGTTGGAACTGAGGTGCTGCGCGATGATGGGCGTAAAAAGTCTTTTTTTAATCTCTGGGCGATCTGTTTGAGCAGCTGTTGGGTATTTTGCCACAGTTGATGTAGTTCTTGGGCTGTATCCTGCGCTGCTGGAGATGGAATGGACAGTGGGAGTGGAAGCGGTGGCAAAGGTTGGTGTCTGTAGACCTGCTGAAAGGGCGAAGAATCAGTGGAGAAGGAGACATGGGAATTTAGCGAGAACTCCGCCCAAGTAAGGAGGTTGGCCCAGTCGTCCTGCTGCAGACTCACATAGGCTCACATAAATAGCTTTAAGGTTCTATTGGTTCTTTCAGTTTGGCCATTGGCTTGAGGATGGTAAGCCGAGGTGAAGTCCAAGGAAATATTGAACTTCTTGCAAAGCGATTTCCAGAAGCAAACAATGAAGACACCACGGTCAGAGAGGATATGTTTGGGAAGACCATGGAGCCGTACCCGTTGGGAAGACCATGTGGCTCTACCCGTTTCCCAACGGCACCTCAGCTTGGCTAGCTGAGGTGCCGTTGGGAAACCGGGTAGAGCCACAAAGTACGCCATCTTAGAGAAGCGGTTGACAGTAACCCATATGGTGTTATTTCCATTGGAGACGGGCAAATCCACAATAAAATCTGTGGCAATATGGATCCAGGGTTTGCTTGGAATGAGAAGTCCCCATGGTCTTTCCGCCAGAGGCTTATGATGGGCACATGTAGGGCAGGACTTAACATACACTTGGGTATCCTTTCAAATCGTGGGCCACCAGTAGTATCGTTGCAAAGTGGAGAGAGTTCTGGACTGCCCTGGTGTCCGGAGATTAAAGAGTCGTGAGCCCATTGCAGAACTTGAGAGACATGTTGAAGATGACTCTGAAGGTCCTGTGAGAAGACTAGAATATTATCTAGATATACGACCATGCACTGGTAAAGCATATCTCTAAAGACTTCGTTCATCAGGTTTTGAAAGACCGCAGGGGCATTGCACAAACCAAACAGCATCACAAGGTATTCAGAGTGGCCATGACATGTATTAAAGGTGGTTATCCACTCATTGCCCTCATGGATTCGAACCGAATTATAGGCTCCACGGAGATCTAATTTTGAAAAAATCTTGGCCTCCTTGAAGTCTGTCAAAATGTTCTGAGATGAGTGGCAGAGGATAGCAATCCTTGACGGTAATCTCATTTAGGCCTTGATAGTCGATGCAGGAGCATAGGGAGCCATCTTTTTTCCCTACAAAGAAAAACCCTGCCCCTGCCGGAGACTTGGAGGGCTGGATGTACCCTTTGGCCAGGTTTTCACGAATGTATTTTAACATGGCTTGGGTCTCTGTCTGTGAGAGAGGGTAGGTCCTACCCCATGGAGGCTCTGTATTTGGCAGTAAATTTATCATACAGTCGTAAGAGCGATGAGGCGGTAAGGTGTCCATGGCCTTTTTAGAGAATACATCAGAGAAGGATGCATATTGTGGTAGAAGGCCAGGAAGAGAAGACACGGTTGCCATGCAAGGTAATGGAAGGATGAGTTCCAGGCAATTGTAACAAGCAGGGCCTCATCGGGAGAGCTGAAGGGTGGTCCAGTCGAACTGTGGGGTGTGCTGTTGGAGCCAGGGTAGTCCCAATACTATCAGGTGGATGGCTTTGTCTAAGATGTGGAATGAGATGGTCTCCATGTGCAAGGATCCAGTGCGAAGCTGGATGGGATCTGTAGTGTATGTGACCTCACCAGGAAGAGGTTCTCCATGAATTGACGAGAGTAGCAAGGAGACTGGAGAGTGAATAGTGGGGATCCACAGATGCTTGTTGAGTTGCTTCAAGATGAAGTTTTTCCCGTCCCCGGAGTCCACCACGGCCAAGGTTTGGAATTCCTGGTTCTCATCCTGATGGATATGGGAACAGTCAGTGGAGAAGACAGTGAATTCAGGCCTAGGTGAAGTCCTCCAGCAGATCTTAGGCCTGGGAGTTTCCCTGACAGACTGAGCATGAGGCAATGGCATGCCCGGGCTGACCACAGTACAAGCATAGTCCAGACTGCTAGTATTAATGGCGTTCCTTAGGGGAGAGTTGGCCCCTACCCATTTGCATGGGTTCTTCCTCCGGAGGGTTCAGTGATATAGTCAGTCTAGGAAAGGACAAACGTTGAGGTCAGGATGGCCCTTGTGCCAGTTTCTGGGATGCTCTGGACTCAAGAGAGAGTTCTTATAGTTGACGGTCGATATGCCCCGTAAGGTCAATCAGAGAATCCAAGGAGGAGGGCAACTCGCGAGCCACCAACTCCTCCTTTATGCATGGACTCAACACTTCAAGGAAGATGGAACGCAGACAGTCAGAGTCCCAATGCAACTCCAAAGCGAGGGTTCGGAATTCAATGACATAGTCCGTTAAAGGGCGGGAGCCTGCTGAAGGTGAAGAAGGGACGACCCAGAAATGGCGCATCATCTGGGGTCTTCAAAGATAGACCAAAACAGGGCTAGGAACCCTGGAAGGTCCCTGAGGACCAGATCTGCTCGTTTCTAGAGAGGTGAAGCTCAGGCCAATGCCTTGCCTTCCAGAAGGGCCATGATGTATGTTGCCTTGGTGATTACGTCTGGGAAGTAAGTGGGTTGCAAGCAGAAATGCATATTACATTGATTCAGGAACCCTCAACACATGAGATGGTTCTCTGAGAAGCATGGCAGTGCCGGCAAGGGCACAGTCAGCCGAGGAGCTGGCGAAGAGGTAGAGGTATTGAGCTTGATAGACGTGGTAGTAGCAGTAACAGTGGCATCTAGATAAGAGCTCAGGTTGTCCATGGCAGCGGCCAGAGACTCTAAGAATTTCTGTTGTTTGCTTTGTGCCAGGCCAGGGATGGCCTGGATGGCCGAGACCTCTGCTGGGTCTATGGACTTATTCTACAACTCCAAATGTCAAGGAAACCCCTTGATATGTAGTTTGTGTGCGGTCGCTATTAGTGGACCAACCACTCTGTGGTTGGCCTGTTTTAATAGCTCCCGTGTCTTATTGTTTAATTTTCTTATTCACCAATTTTTCTTGTCGATTTCAATGTTTCAATTGTTATTCCAAGATCTGTGCTTTTATTTTCCTGGTGTGCGGTATGACCCACCCATAATTTGTCAGTATTTTTTGTTGAGTACTTATCTTGTTTTCAAGATGCTGATTTCTACAGCTGTTTATGGGTTCAGCTCCGCTTGCCCGACAATGGCCATGTTTTGTCAGCACTCTGCCTGCTTCTGGGACCATGGGAAAAAGTTCATTATATTCGATATACGGGTCCTCCATTGGAAAAGCACATCATTTTTTTCTCGTGTATAAAATCTTCAAAGTGAGGAAATGAAGGTGCCGAGAAATCTATAAAATAATGAGCAGGGCAGAGCTGAGACCGGGAAATGCTGGGGAGAAGCTGAGTGCCTTCACCCAGAAAAGCCCAAACCTGTCCCCACCCCAGGAACCGTGCAGAGGGGCAGCCAGGGCTGGAAATCCAGCTCTGGAAAAGGGGCAGGAGAATGGCTGCAGTGACATTTCAGGACATTGCTGTCTATTTCTCACAGGAGGAGTGGGGGTATTTAGATGAAAGTTGGAAGGAGCTTTACAGGGAGCTGATGAAGGAGAATTAAGAGTCTCGAATCTCCCTAGCAAGTGAAGAAATCACAGAATATAAAGGAGGAAGAGAAGAATTAAAAAAGAATATCATGAGAATGTAAGACGGATCCCAAGAGAATCAGGAAATGCCTGTGTCTCTAATGACAGTGATTGGATAAATACACACAGGACTGCCCGGAGAGGATTAAAGGGTTTCAGACGTGTCTGGATGAAGCTGGAGATGAGGGAGGTAATCCTGGCACCAGCCCTGAGTGTCTGAGATTAAGGGATAGAATTAAAGTTTCAAATCCAATGTCTGTCTATAAACGTAATTAAAGTAAATTTCAAAGGTAAATAATCCTGTGCAATTGTATCTCTCACAAAGATATTGAACAGAACAGGCCCCAAAACAGATCCTTGTGTCACTCCACTCAACACTATTCTCTGTTCTGAGTAGGTTCCATTTATAATTACACACTGTATCCTGTCAGTCAACCAGTTTGTACTCCACTCCAGCACATTGGTACCGACTCAAAGCTTCTCCTTTTATTCATGAGCCTCTTATGCAGGACTGTATCTCAAGCTTTGCTGAAATCCAAGTACATCAACAAGTGCACTTAGTTCATTGATCAAATTCTTTACTCACCCAATTAAAAATAATCAGTCAGATGTGTTTGGGGATAACCCCTGGGGAATCCATGCAGCCTCGGCTCTAGCAACAAGAACCTAAGAACATAAGAACATGCCAAATGGGTCAGACCGAGGGTCCATCAAGCCCAGCATCCTGTTTCCAACAGTGGCCAATCCAGGCGATAAGAACCTAGCAAGTGCCCAAAAACTAAGTCTATTCCATGTTACCGTTGCTAGTAATAGCAGTGGCTATTTTCTAAGTCAACTCCTCCAGTCTTCAAGTACAATGGAATATTTTAAAGATAGGTTACACATTTTTACTAATAGGTCTGAAATTTCATTTTTTAGTTCCTTCAGAACCCTGGGGTGTATACCATCTGGTCCAGGTGATTTACTACTCTTCAGTTTATCAATCAGGCCTACCACATCTTCTAGGTTCACTGTGATTTGGTTCAGTCCATCTGAATCATTACCCATGAAAACCTTCTCAAGAATGTGTATCTCCCCCAACATACTCTTTAGTAAACACCAAAGCAAAGAAATCATTTAATCTTTCCACGATGATCTTATCTTCTCTAAGTGCCCCTTTAACCCCTCGATCATCTAATGGTCCAACTGACTCCCTCAAAGGCTTGCTGCTTCGGATATATTTTTAAAAGTTTTACTGTGAGTTTTGCCTCTACAGCCAACTTCTTCTCAAATTCTCTCTTAGCCTGTCGTATCAAGGTCTTACATTTAACTTGCTTATGCATTATCCTATTTTCTTCTGTTGGATCCTTCTTCCAATATTTGAATGAAGATCTTTTGGCTAAAATAGCTTCTTTCACTTCCCCTTTTAACCATGCCGGTAATCGTTTTGCCTTCTTTCCACCTTTTTTAATGTGTAAAATACATCTGGACTGTGCTTCTAGGATGGCATTTTTTAACAATGTCCACGCCTCTTGCACACTTTTTACCTTTCTAGCTGCTCCTTTCAGATTTTTTCTTACAATTTTTCTCATTTTATCAAAGTTTCCCTTTTGGAAGTTTAGCACGAGAGCCATGGATTTGCTTACTGTCTCCCTTCCAGCCATTAATTCAAATTTGATCATATTATGATCACTATTGCCAAGCGGCCCCACCACCATTACCTCTCTCACCAAATCCTTTCCTCCAGTGTGAATTAGATCAAAAATTGCTCCCTCTCTTGTTGGTTCCTGGACCAATTGCTCCATAAAAATGCCATTTATTTCATCCTGGAACTTTAGGTCTCTAGCATGTACCGATGATACATTTACCCAGTCAATATTGGGGTAATTGAAGTCTTCCATTATTACCGCACTACCGATTTGGTTAGCATCCCTAATTTCTCTTAGCATTTCACTATCAGTCTCACCATCTTGACCAGGTGGTAGTATACTCCTATCGCTATAGTCTTCCGTGACACACATTGGATCTCTACCCATAAAGATTAAATTGTGCATTTAAGAACATAAGAACATGCCATACTGGGTCAGACCAATGGTCCATCAAGCCCAGCATCCTGTCTCGAACAGTGGCTAACCCAGGCCATAAGAACCTGGCAAGTACCCAAAAACTAAGTCTATTCCATATTACCGTTGCTAGTAATAGCAGTGGCTATTTTCTAAATCAACTCAATTAATAGCAGGTAATGGACTTCTCCTCCAAGAACTTATCCAATCCTACTAACTGCACTAACCACATCCTCTGGCAACAAATTCCAGAATTTAATTGTGCACTGAGTAAAAAAGAACTTTCTCCGATTAGTTTTAAATGTGCCACATGCTAACTTCATGGAGTGCCCCTCAGTCTTTCTATTATCTAAAAGAGTAAATAACAAATTCACATTTACCCGTTCTAGACATCTCATGATTTTAAACACCTGTATCATATCTCCTGTCAGCCGTCTCTTCTCCAAGCTGAAAAGTCCTAACCTCTTTAGCCTTTCCTCATAGGGGAGCTGTTCCATTCCCCTTATCATTTTGGTAGCCCTTCTCTGTACCTTCTCCATCGCAATTATATCTTTTTTGAGATGCGGCGACCAGAATTGTACACAGTATTCAAGGTGCGGTTTCACCATGGAGTGATACAGAGGCATTATGACATTTTCCGTTTTATTCACCATTCCCTTCCTAATAATTCCCAACATTCTGTTTGCTTTTTTGACTGCCGCAGCACACTGAACCGACGATTTCAATGTGTTATCCACTATGACGCCTAGATCTCTTTCTTGGGTTGTAGCACCTAATATGGAACCCAACATTGTGTAATTATAGCATGGTTTATTATTCTCTATATATATCACATGGCACTTATCCACATTAAATTTCTTTGCACCCTCGTCTCATCCACGCATTGAGACTCCGGAGCTCTGCCTGCCTCTGGGGACCTGCGTGAGGAACAGGAAGCATTTCAGAGAATGCTACCCTGGAGGTTCTGGATTTAAGCTTTCTACCTAAGAGTCTAAATTTGGCTTCCAGAACCTCCCTCCCACAATCCATCAGTTTATAGATACTAGAAATGTGAATCGTGTCCTCGATCGTCTTAACGATCGATTTCGGCTGGGAGGGGGAGGGAATCGTATCGTTGCCGTTTGGGTGTTTAGAATATCGTGAAAATCGTTAAAATCGTGAACCGGCACACTAAAACCCCCTAAAACCCACCCCTGACCCTTTAAATTAAATCCCCCACCCCCAAATGCCTTAAATTACCCTGGGATCCAGTGGCCGTCCATAGCTAAATCGGGGGAAGGGGGAGGGCAGGAAAACCGGCACACTAAATCCCCCTAAAACCCACCCCCGACCCTTTAAATTAAATCCCCCCCAAATGCCTTAAAGTACCCTGGTGTCCAGCGGCGGTCCGAAACGGGCTCCTGCTGTTGAAGCGTGTTGTCTTCAGCCGGCGCCATTTTGCAAAATGGCCGCCGCAAAATGGCGGCGGCCATAGACCAACACGATTCGACCGCAGGAGGTCGCTTCCGGACCCCCGCTGGACTTTTGGCAAGTCTTGTGGGGGTCAGGAGGCCCCCCCAAGCTGGCCAAAAGTCTCTGGGGGTCCAGCGGGCGTCCGGGAGCGATCTCCTGCCGCGAATCGTTTTCCGTACGGATAATGGCGCCGGCAGGAGATCGACTGCAGGAGGTCGTTCAGCGAGGGTTCCGGACCTCCGCTGGACACCAGGGTACTTTAAGGCATTTGGGGGGGGTTCGGGAGGGGGGGATTTAATTTAAAGGGTCGGGGGTGGGTTTTAGGGGGATTTAGTGTGCCGGTTTTCCTGCCCTCCCCCTTCCCCCGATTTAGCTATGGACCGCCGCTGGATCCCAGGGTAATTTAAGGCATTCGGGAGGGTGGGTGATTTAATTTAAAGGGTCGGGGGTGGGTTTTAGGGGGTTTTAGTGTGCTGGTTTTCCTGCCCTCCCCCTTCCCCCGATTTACGATTTTTTGACGATAAATCGGGGGAATTGGTATTGTATCGTGGCCCTAACGATTTTTGACGATTTAAAATATATCGGACGATATTTTAAATCGTCAAAAAACGATTCACATCCCTGTGATTCACTATCCTTTCTTTCAGCAGTGTCTCCATTAATTTTCCCACCACAGAGATGAGGGTAACCAGCCTGGAGTTCAACTTCACAGCCTCCTGTGTGCTACCACTCTTGTGAAGCGGGATCACCACCATTCTTCTCCAGTCATGCTGCACCAGTCTTGTTTCCAGAGATCTATTGAACAGTTCTTTCAGGAGTCTCGCTAGCATATCTTTGAGCGCCATCATTATGCTGGGATGTACCTCTTATGGGCCCATGGCCTTGTCCACTTTCAGTTTTCCTAGCTCTTCCCATACATTCTTTTCTGTAAATGGGGTTTCATCTACCCCATCAACATCTGCAGTTGTCTCTCACTTTATCCCGATATTCTTCCCTGTTTTCCTCTTTTTGGAATCCTTTATACTTCTTGATTATTCTTTTCATCTTTGTTTTTTCAGCCATCTCTTTTGAAAACCAGATTGGTTTCTTTTTCCACTTAATTTTGTTTACTTTTCTACCTTTGTAATAGTTTTTTATAATTTGTCCCACTGTTATTACACGTCACACATTTTCTCCCAGTCTTCTGATTCCTCACCAGGATCATCCCCATTTTGATAAAGTTCATATTTTTTAAATTCATAATTTGGGACTTCGTACCACTTCTCTGTATCTTATTTGCGATATCAAACAGGTGGGGATCTTCTCAGACATTAGAGAAATTATCCCCATTTGAGTATCACACCCTGCCTCATAGGTTCCATTAGTATTTATCTGAGCTATTTGAAGGGCACCCACTCTCTCTACTTTTTGTAGATTTCACAGAAGGGATGCTCCAATCCATATTCAGCAGATTAAAATCTCCAATGAGCAACACTTCTTCCTTCTTTCCCATCATGTAGTTGGCTTCGAACAGATCTCAGTCCAGCTCTTCTGTCTTGTAGTGGAGGCCTGTAAACCAGACCTTTGTAAATAGAAGCACCATATTATTTTTTTAGGACAGCCCATAATACTTCTTCCTTATCCCATTTCCTTTGTATTTCAGTTGCTTGGATAATGTTTTTGACATAAAGTTCTACTCCTCCCTCTTTCCTGACCTCTCTGTCCTTCCTTATTTTGGATATGGTTGGCTGTTGCCAGTCGGAATGTGGACCCTTAGATCGAGGTGAGATTGGGGCTATCAGGAGATGACCCCACGGATCCTCACCATTGGAAGGCAGACTCAACAATGAACAGGAAATCCCCTCACCTGAATGGAAGGAATCTGGGCGCGGCCTGGTGACAGAGGCTGGCAGAAGGTAGACAGAGTCCCGGGTGATCCAGATCAGGGCAGGCGGCAGACAAGCAGGCTGGTCAGACAATTCAAGTCAAAGGTAGGCAGCATACAGGCAGGCAAGGTCCAAAAGGTAATCCGAATCAGGCAGGTGGTATGCATGTAGGCAAAGTCCAAAAGTAAACCGAATCAGGACCGGCGGCAGGCAGACAGGCAGAATCAGGCAATCCGGGTCGGAGGCAGGCAGGCAGGCAGAGTCAGGCGATCCGGGTCAGATTCAGGTGGCAGGTAGGCAGGCAGAGTCAGGCAATCTGGGTCAGAGGCAGGCGGCATGCAAACAAGCAGAATCAGGCAATCCGGGTCGGAGAGAGGCAACAGGCAGACAGGCAGTGTCATGGGATCCCAGTCAGAGGCAGGCAGCAGGCAGGCAGGCAGAGTCATGTAATCCAGGTCAGAGGCATGCAGCAGGCAAACAGGCAGAGTCAGGCAATCCAAACCACAACAAAAGTAGAGGGACAGCTAGCAGGAAGACCTATTGCAAGGCAAGGACCGGCAGGCAGATCCCAGGCTTTAAAAGAAGCTGTCACTGATGTCACTTCCTGGGCCTGGGACACTTCCTGGTCCCTGGTCCCTTTAAGAGGCAGGGCGAGCACCTGGATGCCTGCCCATGCCCACGTTCTGTGATGTCGGAGGTCCTTCAGGAGGAGATGTCCCAGATGCCCTGTTGCACAACCACGGATCCGGCTGAGTTGGTAAGCCGGGCCAGTTGCGCAGCTGCGCCTTGCAACAGTACCCCCTCTTTTATGCCTCCTCCCAGGATGTCTGGGTTTCCAGGGATGAGCACTATGAAACTGGCACAAGAGATTTTTATCAAGTATGTTGGATGCGGGTTCCCAAGTATTTTCTTTGGGGTCAAAGCCTCGCCACAATATGAGATATTCCCAGCAGTTCCTGCGATGACGAATGTCCAGAATTTCTTGAACCTCAAAGATCTGATCATCCTCAGCTCACACTTGGGAGGGTTCAGGTAATTTGTGAGAAGGCCAAGAAAGAATGAGAGGTTTCAACAAGGAGATGTGAAAGACATCATGTATCTTGAGAGAGGATGGTAATCGCAGCTGGTAGGAAACTGGCCCCATGCACTGTACTACAGAAAACGGGCCGATATAGCATGGTGCCAACTTCATTGATTGAACTCTAAGGCAGATGTTACATGTACACAACCAGACCTTTTCTCCAGGATGAAATAGGGGCGCTGGTCGTCGATGGCGATCACCTACCTTCTTGGACCATAGGCCGGCTTTACGAATCAATTCTTCAGTCTGTCGCCAAAGATTGTGCAGATTGACCACTTCAATTGAGCGGCCGGAGAGGGTACAAAGAAAGGGAAGGGAAGGGGCATAATGGTTGTCTCCCATAAACTACCTGGAAGGGAGAAGTGCCTGTAGAGGAACTGATGTGGGAATTATGTGAAAATTCCGCCCAAGGAAGATCAGCCCAATTGTCCTGACAAGTATTGGTAAATGTCCTTAAGAAGGTTTTGAGGGTATGATTGAGTCTTTTCACTTGCCCATTGGCCTGGGGGTGATAAGCACTAGTGAGACACAGCTGGATATTGAATTTCCAGCAAAGGGATTGCCAATATTTAGCAGTAAATTGTATGCCTCGATCAGAGACGATGTGACAAGGAAGGCCGTGCAAACGGAAGACATGAGAGGTAAACAGACATGCCAGCTCTGCTGCAGATGGGAGGCCGGTAAAGGCCACAAAATGAGCCATCTTCAAGAATTGATCCATGACTACCCAGATGACAGTACAGCCATTGGACGTGGGAAGATCTACAATAAAATCAGTAGATAAATGTGTCCAAGGTTGTTTGGGAGCAGGTAAAGGTTACAGAAGTCCCCATGGTTGTCCTACAGTTGGCTTGTGTTGTGCACAGGTGGGACAGGATTCCACATCGCGTGTCATAGATGGCCACCAATAATATCGTCTGAGTAGGT
Organism: Rhinatrema bivittatum; assembly: GCF_901001135.1. Taxonomy (NCBI): domain Eukaryota; kingdom Metazoa; phylum Chordata; class Amphibia; order Gymnophiona; family Rhinatrematidae; genus Rhinatrema; species Rhinatrema bivittatum. Next base: position 828,321,999 of record NC_042615.1, read on the forward strand.
CCAATGTACGACGTTGGCTTGAATGTCCTACCATGAAAGAATCGTGGGCCCACTCCAAGACTTTTTGCCTAGTAGGAACTGCAGTTTTCCCAGAGTGTATAGGTTTGGTCGCAGCTAGCAGAATCCGGGCTGGATCTATGATGTATGCTGGTGGGTCTGGGGTTTCATTGGCTTCAAAAGAGCGTGAGAGCTTGTCTGCCCTGGCATTTTTTTTGGCCGGCCGATAACGTAGTTCAAAATCAAATCAGGCAAAGTAAAGTGACCATCAGGCCTGAGGAGGATTAAGACGTTGTGCCCGATGCAGATATTCGAGGTTTTTATGATCTGTGAAAATTGTGATCAGATGATAGACCCCCTCCAACCAATGTTGCCATTCCTCCAAGGCTAACTTGATGGCAAGGAGTTCCTTATTCCCTATGCTGTAGTTACATTCCACGGATGTGAACTTTCGTGAAAAAAAAGAACAGGGTCGTAAGGTCCCGGAATCTGCCCTCTGGCTTAGCACTGCTCCCACTCCCAGAGAGGCAGCGTCTACTTCCATAATGAATGGGCGTTCTGGATCAGGGTGCTGGAGGCATGGTTCCTATAGAAAGGCTTGCTTGTAAAGGCTAAAATACCTTGGGTGGCCAGTTCTTGGCATCAGATCCCTTTTGCGTAAGTGTGGTTAGAGGAGCCACCAGTTGGTAAAAACGCGGAATAAAATGTCAATAAAAGTTTGCAAATCCTAGACATCTTTAGAGGCCCCGGAGGGTGGATGGTTAACCCAATCCTGGATGCAGCGTACTTTTTCAGGTTCCATGCGGAAGCCTCGGCAGGATACAATGTAGCCCAGGAAGGGTAGACTCTCTTGCTCGAAAGCACATTTCTCCAGCTTGGCATAAAGTTGGTGGGCTCGCAAGCATTGTAACATCATTTGTACCTGTTGTCGGTGACTCTGAAGGTCATGGGAAAAAATAAGAATGTCATCAAGATAAACAATCACTGAGTCATATAGGAGATCTCTAAAAATCTCATTCATCATATGCTGGAACACTGCGGGAGCATTACATAGGCCAAAGGGCATGACGAGGTGCTCGTAGTGGCAGTCCTGAGTATTAAAGGCTGTCTTCCATTCATCCCCTGGCCAGATACAGATGAGGTTGTATGATCCATGCAGGGCCAGCTTATAAAAAATTTTGGCAATTTTACGACAATCTAGCAGTTCTGTGATGAGTGGCAGAGGATATCTATCCTTTTTTGTGATGGCATTGAGTCCTCGATAATCTATTCATGGCCTTAAGGAGCCATCTTTTTTGGTAACAAAGAAAAAACCCACACCAGCTGGTGACAAGGACAGTCAGATGAACCCTTTTTCGAGGTTTTCGGGGATATATTGGGATATGGACCTGGTTTCTGCTGGAGAGAGAGGATACACCCTTCCCTGAGGAGGAAGAGTGCCTGGTAACAGGTTAATAGCGCAATCAAAACTTCTGTGTTCAGACAGGATCTCTGATTTATTTTTGGAAAAGACGTCTGTAAAGTCCCGATACTGTGGTGGAAGATCCACTGAGGTGGTAGCCAGTAGAGATGTGAATCGTGTCCTCGATCGTCTTAACGATCGATTTCGGCTGGGAGGGGGAGGGAATCGTATTGTTGCCGTTTGGGGGGGTAAAATATCGTGAAAAATCGTAAAATCGTGAGCCGGCACATTAAAACCCCCTAAAACCCACCCCCGACCCTTTAAATTAAATCCCCACCCTCCCGAACCCCCCCCCCCAATGACTTAAATAACCTGGGTGTCCAGCGGCGGTCCGGAACGGCAGCGGTCCGGAACGGGCTCCTGCTATTGAATCTTGTTGTCTTCAGCCGGCGCCATTTTCCAAAATGGCGCCGAAAAATGGCGGCGGCCATAGAGCAACACGATTCCACGGCAGGAGGTCCTTCCGGACCCCCGCTGGACTTTTGGCAAGTCTTGTGGGGGTCAGGAGGCCCCCCCCAAGCTGGCCAAAAGTTCCTGGAGGTCCAGCGGGGGTCAGGGAGCGATTTCCCGCCGCGAATCGTTTTCCATACGGAAAATGGCGCCGGCAGGAGATCGACTGCAGGAGGTTGTTCAGCGAGGCGCCGGAACCCTCGCTGAACGACCTCCTGCAGTCGATCTCCTGCCGGCGCCATTTTCCGTATGGAAAACGATTCGCGGCGGGAAATCGCTCCCTGACCCTCGCTGGACCTCCAGGAACTTTTGGCCAGCTTGGGGGGGGCCTCCTGACCCCCACAAGACTTGCCAAAAGTCCAGCGGGGGTCCGGAAGGACCTCCTGCCGTGGAATCGTGTTGCTCTATGGCCGCCGCCATTTTTCGGCGCCATTTTGGAAAATGGTGCCGGCTGAAGACAACAAGATTCAATAGCAGGAGCCCGTTCCGGACCGCTGCCGTTCCGGACCGCCGCTGGACACCCAGGTTATTTAAGTCATTTGGGGGGGGTTCGGGAGGGTGGGGGATTTAATTTAAAGGGTCGGGGGTGGGTTTTAGGGGGTTTTAGTGTGCCTGCTCACGATTCTAACGATTTATAACGATAAATCGTTAGAATCTCTATTGTATTGTGTTCCATAACGGTTTAAGACGATATTAAAATTATCGGACGATAATTTTAATCGTCGAAAAACGATTCACATCCCTAGTAGCCAGTGTAACAATTCTTGGAGGATATATGTGCTGAAGGCATGTTTTGAAGCATTGAGAACCCCAGCTGGTGAGCTGGAGTGTCTTCCAATCAAGCATGGGAGAATGTTGCTGGAGCCAGGGTAACCCCAAAACCATGGCATGTATCGCTCTGTCCAGGATGTAGAAAAAGATCTGCTCCTCGTGCAAACGTCCGGTGCGGAGATATAAAATCTCTATCGTAAATCCAATATGTCCCAGCAGGGGTTCTCCATATATTGAAGAAATATATAGAGGATGGTCTCGAGCGCAGAGGGATAGCTGTAGTTCTTCCACTGGTGACAAAGTTCTCTCCAGCCCCAGAGTCTCCTAAAGCCAGCAAGGGAAACTCCCTTCCATCCTTCAGGATGGTTACTGGAAGAGAGTTAGTTGTGGGGATGCATGAGTGCAGCCTAGGAGCGTTTCCCCTCCGGTGACTAGGCTGGTCCATTTCCCGGTTTCTGGGGGCATGTATTTACCACGTATCCTCTACCGGCACAGAAAAAACATAGCCCCAAACGGTATCGATGAACTTTCTCCTCAGATGAGATGTGGATTCTTCCCAGCTGCATGGGTTCATCAGCTTGTCCTGGGGAAGAGACCTCTGAGCTGGTTGGGAGAAGAGGACGAGAGAAGGAAGGAGCCAGAGGTAAGAATCTTCGTGGAGGACATGCCTTGCGAGTGCGTTGCTGAAGGCATCTATCATTTCTCCCTGCAAGATCAATCAGCTCGTCCAATGAATCTGGTAATTCCCTCACCGCTAATTCATCTTTGATGCGTAGTGACAATCCCTCAAGAAAGATGACCCGTAAACTGTCCTCACGCCAATTTAACGATAGGGTATGAAAATTTAATGGCGAGGTCTATCAAAGGCCTGACACCCTGATGGAGGTGAAGCATATCTGTGCTTAATGTGGCTGATCATCCAGGGTCCTCGAAAGCCTGTTTGAATATTCGTAAAAAAAAGTTGAATGTCCTGGAGCATGGGATCAGCCCTTTCCCATAAGGGTGATACCCAAGCAAGCGCCTTGCCATCCAATAGTGAAATGATGAAAGTGGTCTTAATGGCGTCGGTGGAGAACAGGGTCAGTTGTAGTGAAAAATGCATTAAGCATTGATTCATGAATCCTCGACAAAGTTTGGGATCTCCAGTGTACCTGGGTGGTACTGGAAGATTCAGAGGAGCAGGAGCTGCTAACGAAGCTGGAGGTGCTGGTATGGGTTGGGCTGCAGCTGTTGTTAGAGCGTCAAGACATGCGTTGAGACGATCCATGATGGCTGCCACTAACTCAAGACATTGCTTTTGCTGCTGAAGCTCCTGGGCTAACCCAGGGATGGCCCGGAGTCCGGAGAGGTCCGCTGGATCCATGGCCTTGCAAACTGTTGGCTATTTCCAGCCGGAATGTGACACTTAGACAGTGGTGAGATGGGGCTATCATGAGGTGACCACATGGACCACACTGTGGAAAGGCAGACTCAACAATGAACAGGAAATCCCCTCACCTGAGAGGAAAAAATCCGGGCACGGCCTGGTGTCAGAGGCTGGCAGAAGGTAGACAGAGTCCGGGTGGTCCAGATCAGGGCAGGTGGCAGACAAGCAGGCTGGTCAGACAATCCAAGTCAAAGGTAGGCAGACAGGCAGGCAAGATCCAAAAGATAATCCGAATCAGGGCAGGCGGCAGGCACGCAGGCAAAGTCCAAAAGTAAACCGAATCAGGACTGGCAGCAGGCAGGCAATCTGGGTCAGAGGCAGGCAGGCAGGCAGAATCAGGCAATCCGGGTCGGAGGCAGGCGGCAGGCAGGCAAGCAGAGTCAGGCAATCCTGTTGGAGGCAGGCGGCATGCAGGCAGGCAGAGTCAGGCGATCAGGGTCGGAGGCAGGCAGCAGGCAGAGTCAGGTAATCCGGGTCAGAGGCAGGCAGCAGACAGACAAGCAGAGTCAGGCAATACAAATCTTACACTAGTACATATAAAGAATGTCTTACTGATCCTACACAGAGTCTCTCTCTCTCTCTAGTTCTCTCCCCATGGATTAAACCCTGCAATACTTTATCACGTGTTGCGGAAATTGCTTGTGCAGGAGCAGCATAATTAGCCTAACCACACCCCTTTTCTTATCATGGGTGCTATTTCCACTATATTTATAGCACTGATAAATCTAGGGGTAAGCAACTGATAATTTCACCTCTTAGCACTACCTTAGCAGGTTTCCAGACAAAAACAGGGTCTTACTTATGTTAAAGTTAATTTCTTCAAATAGTTTCCATTTCTCCAACCTAAACTCAGGGAATAATTTATCTAGTGCAAGCCATGCTGGCATTCTCCACTCATACCACTCCTGCCCAGGTAGACTCACTTGTACTGAGCATGTCACCGGAGATTCAATTTCAACAGCAGACACCCAAGAGAGTGTCATTTCTGATATTAATAGTCAATCTGAGACTTAATAGCATGCAGCCTAGCAAAATGTGTAAAATCTTGGGATTTAATGTTCTCCAAACATCCACCAATTGCAATGAGTCACAAACGAAGTCAATTCCTTTGGTCTTGCCCATGAGTTTTAACGATACCTCCAACTGCCTGTCCAACTGTGGATCTCTTACACAATTAACGTTACCACCCATCAATATCTGTGCTGAACCTAAAGAACTAATAAGGGATATGATGTGATAAAGAATGCATGGTCATATATATTAGGAACATAAATAGATACTAAAATGGTATCCCCCCCTAATAGTTTCCCAGCCAGAATTATAATCTGCCCTTAGGAGCTATTATAGATTTAGACATTGTAAATGATGGTGAGAGATAGATTAGAATTGTTACTCCACAGCTTTTGGATTTACTATGTGCAGCAAAGACCTCACTAATCCACATTTTCTGAAGTTTACCGTGTTCCTTCTCTGACATGTGTGTTTCCTGTACACATAATATTTTACTTTTCAGCTTGTTCATGTGTGCAAGAACCTTTTCCCTTGCAATTGCTGTTAATAACCCAGCCTCATGCCAAGTATCCCATTTAGTTGGTGTCCCCATCCCAACACCAACAGTTATAACACATGCATAGAAACTTCTAGTCTAACAGGTGCCCACTTTGTCCCACTCTGAACAATGAGACCCTGTAGCCTCTACATTTACTGGCACAACATCTGGATCAAAAACCCCACAAGATGACTTCCTGTAGTTGTAGCTTCCTGCACCTCCCTCCCCTGAACTTCTCCTCTAAAACCAATCTGTATCTGTTCCTTCCCAAAAACCAATCAAGCACAGAACAACCATAATATGAAACATGCACCTTTCATAAGGAGCCAAGGTAACATCCTACATGCCGGGTGCCATCCCCACATATAACATCCCCCAAAGAAACTGGTTAGGCATCATTATCCGGCCTCCATATTAGTAGTCAAAAAATAGTCCATAAAGGCATAATAAATGAAAAAATCATAGAAACTCTGTAACCTGGCCTATAAATGATAGCAATTTGAACAAAGCCACCAAATATTTATGTAAATAAAATTGCTATTTTACAAAATTATTATTCTTAGCAAGAAAAGGGCCATCATATTAAGCACTACCAGTTTATAAAACCTTTGTTGCTTTCTGTTTAATCAACGGTTCACAGTCTCATTCTTTGTTTTCTATTTTTAAATGCCAATAAAAAAATTTAACCACATTTTTTGAATCATTTATCTTGACAATAAAGTGCCCTTGTACACTTGACAAGCTAACCCCCTCATTTATCAAAATGCTCTAAGGCGTTCTCATATACATTAAGGGCTTATCACATGCGAAAGGCACAGTTAACACATGTGATAGCACCATATCCTATGGTGCGATGCAAATCTGAAATAGAGGAGGAATTAGCTGGGTTTACTGTTTTGCGAAGCCCTATCTCATGGCTTTAACACCAATTTTAGCTACAACTTTTTCAGGAGTGTTAAGCTGTGTCTCAGCTTGCGTTATGGCTGTACCACCTGTTGTGATATTGAGAGAGAGAGAGAGAGAGAGAGAGAGAGAGAGAAAGAGAGAGAGAGAGAGACTAGCAATGATATCCTGACCCTAGATACGTATTTATATCTCTATGGGCGGCCCACCTAGTAACTCGAGGTGGGGTTTAGGTGTTAGTGTAGGGGGTTAGGGGCCACTTGACATTCAATGCGAGACGTACAAACAGAACAGTGCTCTCTTGTGAACATTTGATGACCCTCTGAGTGAGGAAACTCACCCAAAGATGAGATTTGTGTAATGTTCTCTCAACCTAGCTTGATGTTACCCAGGTAGAGAGTCCATCAAGCTAGGTTGAGAGAACACTGCACAAACCTTATCTTTGAGTGGGTTTCCTGAGCCTCACTCCGAGGGTCATCAAATGTTCACAAGAGAGCACTGTTCTGTTCGTACATCTCACATTGAATGTCAAAGTGGCCTCTAACCCCCTACACTAATACCTAAACCCCACCTCGAGTTACTAGGTGGGCCTCTCTCTCTCTCTCTCCCCCTCCCTCTCTCAGTGGTTGTATGTAGGAAATACCACATGCTGGCACTTACCTCAAAGTGCAAAAAGGTTATTGCAATTTGAGGTAACTTAGCATAGGTATTAGTGCAAATTGTGATAAACTCCCTATTACCATAAAACACACCCCTTTTCCCATCGCTTGCGGTATTTGCCGCATTTTGATAAATCCAGGTCTAAGTCAAGTAACACTGCACTCATTGGGGTGGCCATCTTCTTTTTTGGCAATCGCGGTTTGTCTTTATCTTTCCTCTGCGATTTCACCGACATTCCCATTGCCAACTTCACCAAAGAGAGTCAGTAAGTCTCCCGATGTAATTGGGATCAATTGGTTTCAGAATCACCTCAGATTGATTTCGTTAAATAGAAATTAGTGGGGTTTGGCACCCGGAGCTTAGCAGATGCAGGTCCTGCTAGCTCACGGCATCACATGACCTCCTCCACCATTGATGTGAATGGAAAACAAGTGAACTAATGAAACAAATAAACAAATATTTTGAAACTAATGAAATGATTTAGGGCCCCAACAAAATGAACAAACCAAAACAATATTTTTCTTCTGCACATCCTTCATGATAATAATTCTGTAATAATAAAAATGAAACATATTTTCCTAGGTTTAATACCTTATAAAATATTTCACTACCTTCTGAAAATAAATGCAAATAAAGTGTCTGAATTGCTAATGCAGAATCTATAAGTACAATTGCACAGGATTATTTACCTTTGAAATTTACTTTAATTACATTTGTACACATTGGATTTGAAGCTTTAATTCTATCCCTTAATCTCAGACACTCATGGCTTGGTGCCAGGAGCACCTCCCTCATCTCCAGCTTCATCCAGACACTAATGAAATCCTTTAATCCTCTCTGGGCAGGACTGTGAGTATTGTCAATGGTCTTTGTTTATTTATCCTATTGCGTGCATTACACATCCTGCTGCTCTTTCCCCCTGGGTCATCCCAGGAACTAGCTTCTTTAACCATTAGTAGACATTCTTGCTTGTCTGAGATTGAGGTACACAGAGCACATGGGCATGGGATAAACACAGAGAACCCCCAGGGGTTAAAAGATTGAAATGAAGAAATGGGGTAACTTATGGAGATTTTGGTGTAACAGTTCTACATGGGGATAACCTTCATGATGCATTACTTACAACCCTAAGCATTTTACTGGGCAGATTGGATGGACCATTTCAATGTTTATCTGCTGAAATTTACTATTTACCTAACTGTATTATACGGAGAGGCAAACCACTCAAGAAATAAGGCATGGAACTTACTAATAGCTCGATACAGTAACGTTCAGTTGAAGATTTCTCGTCTGTAACGAGCTCGCTGCGCACAATTCGGACGCGTAAGGCAAACCAGCGATACAGTCTCCAGTTTCGCGCGTCTGTAGCGCTTCTTAAAACAGACGCGTAACCCTTCCCGCACCCGGCATGTAAATGAACGAATTAGCTGTATAATGAAGGAATTAGCTATTCCCCTCCGATACCGTAACGCGCGCTCAGGTTATCTCATTAGTAACGCACTGTTTTGCCGCGGCCGTAATGTGTTAGTTTACCGCCTCCCCCTAGTAGGAGTTAGGACTGTGAGTCTAGTAACAAATCCATCGACACCGCTTAAGACACTCAAAAACAATAAAACACAATTAAAAAAAAAAGCTATACAGAGATGATCGAGAAAATGTAATGATGTGGGACACATAAAACCTGTCAGAAAAAAAAATAAAAAATTTTAAATACCTGTCGGAGGGCCGCATGGGTCCAGGCGGCCGGCGGGTGGCGGCAGCGGGAGCCGGGTGGTCGCGTGTTAAATCTAGGCCGCGGGCGGGTGGGCGCCTGTTCCAGGCGGCAGCGGCAGTGGCGGCGGGGGGAAACGCGTTAGTTCGAGACGGCCGGCCGGCGGCGGGTGGTCGCGTGTTAAATCTAGGCCGGGTCCGCACAGGCGCGCATTCATTCACTGCCGGTGGAATGAATGAATGCGCCGGTGGAGTGAATGAATGCGCGCCTGTCACGGCATGTGACTGCCTTGAGCGCCGAATCGCAGGGGTCGCACAGGCGCGCATTCATTCAGGCGGAGCCGGCTGCTTCCGAATCGCAGGGGTCGCATTCATTCACTGCCGGTGGGGGCTGCCGCAGCCCCCACCGGCAGTGAATGAATGCGCGCCTGTGCGACCCCTGCGATTTGGCGCTCAAGGCAGTCACATGCCGTGACATCACGGCATGTGACTGCCTTGAGCGCCGAATCGCAGGGGTCGCATTCATTCACTGCCGGTGGGGGCATTCAGGCGGAGCCGGCGGCAAAAGCCGCCGGCTCCTCCGCCTGAATGAATGAATGCGCGCCTGTGCAACCCGGCCTAGATTTAACACGCGACCACCCGCCGCCGGCCGTCTCGAACTAACGCGTGTCCACCCGCCCCCGCCGCCGCCGCCTGGAACAGGCGCCCACCCGCCCGCGGCCTAGATTTAACACGCGACCACCCGGCGCCCGCCAGCCGCCTGGACCCACGCGGCCCTCCGACAGGTATTTAAAAATTTTATTTTTTTTTGAACACTCAGGTTTTTACATATTTTTGGTATTATTTTTTTCACTTCATGGTACCTGTCATTTCAAATGTCATTTGAAATGACAGGTACCAGCGCACCCAGGTTACTGTATAGGCGCTGTATTAAGCGCCTATACAGTAAAATGGGTTACGCGGGCATAACCCTTCCCTACCGCTTTAAAGCCGCGGCATGCATTTGCATGCAATTAGAAGAGAGAATCGGGGAGTTAGTGAAGAGAACTGTGCGTGCGGGGAGGAAGGGTGCGCCTGACACTGCCGCACTGTTTCTACCGCGGCCTTACTGTATCGACCCGTATGTTAGGACCAGGAGGGAAATCAGAGAATCCCAAATCATCTGGAACAGCTGGAAGGTCTGCAGACAGGAAAGAACTTACTTGTTGCGCTCGGGGGTGGACCCTTGTCCTGGGGCAGGGATGGAATGGTTCCTGAAAGGGAACATGAGGTAACTTCCCCCAGGGGGGCAGAGCACTGGAGGAGAAAGAGGCTAGGAAGAGCTTCACCACTGGAAGCCCGAGGTCCCCCCGAGAGGAGCCCGTAGGGACCCGGGCCACTTGGACTTAGGTGGACCTCGCAGGGTCTCCTGGGAGAATAGAAGTCCGGCATGCCCACAGACACAGAAGGAGCACAGTCGGGTACGAGCTGGAGCAGGGATGATGACAAGGCAAGGAACCGAGCCAGAATCTGGAGACGAAGTCAGGCAGGAAAAGGGTCAATGTCCATAGCTCAGTCCAAGGAGTGGTCAACAAAGCAAGGGTCAAATACCGGAGGACAGACAAAGTCAGAGGCAAGCAGAGGTCTTGAAGCAGGCGACAGGCAGGCAGGCAGGTCAGGAACTAGCTGAGGTCGTACACAGGTGGCAGGCAGGCAGGTGGGTCAGGAGCAAGCTGAGGTCAGTACCAGAAAGTCAGTCCGAGGGTACTACTTGGGTAGACAGACAGATGAACACAGGAACAGGCAGGACTCAAGTACGAGGATGCAGGAACAAATCAGGAACGGAACTGGAACAGAAGGATCCTTTAACGAGAAGTGGAGACAGGAACTTCCTTATATTGCTAGATCAATCAGGGCGCCGCGGAACCAAGACCCGCCTTCGGCCCTACAAGTGTCCGGGCGGTCCGCGCGCGCGTAGGGGCGAGGATAGCATGGCAGGAGACGCCGAACCTCGGCATGAGGCCTGGCGCACAGTGGAAGGCCTGGCGACCGCCGCCGCGGGACACCAGGGCCTAGCTGAGCTAGCAACTAGAGATGTGAATCGTGTCCTCGATCGTCTTAACGATCGATTTCGGCTGGGAGGGGGAGGGAATCGTATTGTTGCTGTTTGGGTGTTTAAAGTATCGTGAAAATCGTTAAAATCGTGAGCCGGCACACTAAAACCCCCTAAAACCCACCCCCGACCCTTTAAATTAAATCCCCCACCCTCCCGAACCCCCCCCCCCCAAATGCCTTAAATTACCTGGGGGTCCAGCGGCGGTCCGTAGCTAAATATGGGGAAGGGGGAGGGCAGGAAAACCGGCACACTAAAACACCCTAAAACCCACCCCCGACCCTTTAAATTAAATCCCCCACACTCCCGAACCCCCCCCCCAAATGCCTTAAATTACCTGGGGGGTCCAGCGGCGGTCCGGAATGGCGGCGGTCCGGAACGGGCTCCTGCAATTGAATCGTGTTGTCTTCAGCCGGCGCTATTTTTCAAAATGGCGGCGCAAAATGGCGGCAGCCATAGACCAAAACGATTCGACTGCAGGAGGTCGTTCCGGACCCCCGCTGGACTTTTGGCAAGTCTTGTGGGGGTCCGGACCCCCGCTGAACGACCTCCTGCAGTCGATCTCCTGCCGGCGCCATTTTCCGTACGGAAAACGATTCGCGGCAGGAGATCGCTCCCGGACCCCCGCTGGACCCCCAGGGACTTTTGGCCAGCTTGGGGGGGGGGCCTCCTGACCCCCACAAGACTTGCCAAAAGTCCAGCGGGGGTCCGGAACGACCTCCTGCAGTCGAATCATTTTGGTCTATGGCCGCCGCCATTTTGCAAAATGGCGCCGGCTGAAGACAACACGATTCAATTGCAGGAGCCCGTTCCGGACCGCCGCCGTTCCGGACCGCCGCTGGACCCCCAGGTAATTTAAGGCATTTGGGGGGGGTTCGGGAGGGTGGGGGATTTAATTTAAAGGGTCGGGGGTGGGTTTTAGGGTGTTTTAGTGTGCCGGTTTTCCTGCCCTCCCCCTTCCCCCGATTTACGATTTTTTGACGATAAATTGGGGGAATTGGTATTGTATCGTGGCCCTAACGATTTTTGACGATTTAAAATATATCGGACGATATTTTAAATCGTCAAAAAACGATTCACATCCCTACTAGCAACTACCACGAGGGAGGAAGTCCCGGGACCCGCTGAGGAACTATGCAGGTGAGTGGTCCCATGCGCGGGACGGCCACGGGCGGGGCACGTAACATTACTAGCTGCCATCTTTCCTATCCCAGGAAGCCTAGAGTTGGCTGGTAGTAGCCATCATTCAGTGATGTATGAGGTTGCATGCAAGCTTAGAACATAAGAACATTAGATGCGCCATGCTGAGCCAGACCAGAGGAATATCAAGCTCAGAATCCTGTCTCCACCAATACTGAACAATAACATAGGAACATAAGAAAAGCCCTAATGGGCCATACCCGCCCAGTATCCTGTTTCCAACAGTGGCCAATCCAAGTCACAAGAAACTAGCAAGTACCCAAACATTAGATAGATCACAAGCTAGTATTGCTTATTAATTACCATAATAGCAGTTTATGGATTTATCCTTGAGGGACTTATTCAAATCTTTTTTAAACCTAGTTATGCTAAATGCTGTAACCACATCCTCTGGCAATGACTTTCAGAGCTTAACTTTGCTCTGAGTGAAAAATATTTTTTTCGATTTGTTTTAAATGAGTTACTTGCTAACTTCATGGGGTTCCCCTGAACCTTTTATTTGAGAGAGTAAATAACCGATTTATGTTAACTTGTTGAAGTCCTTTCATGATTTTGTAGACTTCCATCAGTTGTCGCTTTTTTAACATTTCCGCATAGAGCAGACGTTCAGTGCCCCTAACCGACCTAACCGACCCCTAACCGACCTAACAAAATACTGTAAATAATTACCTCGCCTATTTTTTGTCATTTAAGAAACTTTATGCGGATATGTTTCTTATCCATTATCTTACCATCCATTATTGTTTATTGTTTTGTTCCTTTTACTTCTCGCTCTCACTGCCCTCCTTCCTCCTGTTGTTCTTGCCCCCTCCCCCTCCCCTTTTCTGGCCTGCTCCACTCTCACCCCCTCCGCGTTAGTTGTAATTTCTGCCTGCTTTAGTTTTTTGTAAACCGGCGTGATGTGTCCTACGAATGTCAGTATATTAAAAGTTCCTAAATAAATAAATCATTTTGGTTGCCCTTCTCTGTACCTTCTCCATCGCAATTATATCTTTTTTGAGATGTGGCGACCAGAATTGTACACAGTATTCAAGGTGCGGTCTCACCATGGAGCGATACAGAGGCATTATGACATTTTCCGTTTTATTAACCATTCCCTGCCTAATAATTCCTAACATTCTGTTTGCTTTTTTGACTGCCGAAGCACACTGAGCCAACAATTTCAATGTATTATCCACTATGATGCCTAGATACCTTTCCTGGATGCTAACTCCTAAGATAGAACCTAACATTGTGTAACTACAGCAAGGGTTATTTTTCCCTATATGCATCATTTTACACTTGTCCATGTTAAATTTCACCTGCTATTTGGAAGCTCAATCTTGCAGTCTCACAAGGTCCTCCTGCAATTCATCGCAATCTGCTGAGTTTTAAATAATCTGCATAAATGTGTGTCATCTGCAAATTTGATCACCTCAACCATCGTATACCTTTCCAAATCATTTTTAAATATATTAAAAAGCAATGGTCCAAGTACACATCCCTGAGGCACTCCACTGTTTATCCTTTTCCACTGAGAAAACTGACCATTTAATCCTACTCTCTGTTTCCTGTCTTTTAACCAGTTTGTAATCCACGAAAGGACATCGCCTCCTATCCCATGACATTTTTGTTTTCTTAGAAGCTTCTCATGTGGGACTTTGTCGAACACCTGAAAATCAAAATGCACTAATTGGGACACATACCGTGTAATTATGCTTGCTATTGTATATTTAAATTTGCTACTGTGTATTTAAGTTTGCCTATTCGTTTCTACATGCCCCCATCTACCTGAGCATTCACATCGCAGCCTAAGTTTGGGACACATATCGTGTATTTATCTTTGCTATTGTATATTTAAATTTGCTACTGTGTAGTTAAGTTTGCCTTCTCCGTCATGCCTCTTGCTCTTCTTTCCCGTGCATCTTCCTCTTGCACCTCCCAGTTATTCATGACCCTGTTTTTTGTAACTGAGCTTTTCCTACTTCGTTATCCCCTGTTACATGTAAACCGGCATGATATCTCTGATGATGGTCGGTCAAGAAAAAACAGTCAATAAATAAAAATAAATAAATAAATCTACTGGTTCACTTTTGTCCACATGTTTATTATCCCCTTCCAAAAAATGAAGCAGATTTGTGAAGCAAGACTTGCCTTAGGTAAATCCCTCTTATTTGTGTCCCATCAAATCATGTCTATCTAAATGTTTTGTGGTTTTATTTTTTTATGACAGTTTCCATGATTGATGTCAGGCTCACTGGTCTAAACTTTCCCAAATCATCCCTGTATCCCCTTTTAAATATAGAGGTTACATTGGCCATCTTCCAATCTTCAGGTATATCAGATTATTTTAATTAAAGGTTTCACATTTTTACTAATAGGTCTGAAATTGTATTTTTTTAATTCTTTCAGAATCCTGGGGTGTATACTAGAGATGTGAATCGTGTCCTCGATCGTCTTAACGATCGATTTCGGCTGGGAGGGGGAGGGAATCGTATTGTTGCCGTTTGGGGGGGTAAAATATCGTGAAAAATCGTGAAAAATCGTGAAAAATCGAAAAATCGTAAAATCGCAAAACCGGCACATTAAAACCCCCTAAAACCCACCCCCGACCCTTTAAATTAAATCCCCCACCCTCCCGAACCCCCCCCCAATGAGTTAAATAACCTGTGGGTCCGGAACGGCAGCGGTCCGGAACGGGCTCCTGCTCCTGCATCTTGTTGTGTTCAGCCGGCGCCATTTTCCAAAATGGCGCCGAAAAATGGCGGCGGCCATAGGCGAACACGATTGGACGGCAGGAGGTCCTTCCGGACCCCCGCTGGATTTTTGGCAAGTCTTGTAGGGGTCAGGAGGCCCCCCACAAGCTGGCCAAAAGTTCCTGGAGGTCCAGCGGGGGTCAGGGAGCGATTTCCCGCCGCGAATCGTTTTCGTACGGCAAATGGCGCCGGCCATACGCGTATGGCCGGCGCCATTTTCCGTACGGAAAATGGCGCCGGCAGGAGATCGACTGCAGGAGGTCGTTCAGCGAGGCGCCGGAACCCTCGCTGAACGACCTCCTGCAGTCGATCTCCTGCCGGCGCCATTTTCCGTACGGAAAATGGCGCCGGCCATACGCGTATGGCCGGCGCCATTTGCCGTACGAAAACGATTCGCGGCGGGAAATCGCTCCCTGACCCCCGCTGGACCTCCAGGAACTTTTGGCCAGCTTGTGGGGGGCCTCCTGACCCCTACAAGACTTGCCAAAAGTCCAGCGGGGGTCCGGAAGGACCTCCTGCCGTCCAATCGTGTTCGCCTATGGCCGCCGCCATTTTTCGGCGCCATTTTGGAAAATGGCGCCGGCTGAACACAACAAGATGCAGGAGCAGGAGCCCGTTCCGGACCGCTGCCGTTCCGGACCCGCAGGTTATTTAACTCATTGGGGGGGGGTTCGGGAGGGTGGGAGATTTAATTTAAAGGGTCGGGGGTGGGTTTTAGGGGGTTTTAGTGTGCCGGCTCACGATTCTAACGATTTATAACGATAAATCGTTAGAATCTCTATTGTATTGTGTTCCATAACGGTTTAAGACGATATTAAAATTATCGGACGATAATTTTAATCGTCCTAAAACGATTCACATCCCTAGTGTATACCATCTGGTCCAAGTGATTTAGTCCTCTTCAGTTTGTCAATCAGGCCTACCACATATTCCAGGTTTACCGTGATTTGCTTCAGAATCATCACCCATGAAAACCTTCTCCAGAATGGGTCTCTCTCCAATGTCCTCTTCAGTAATTCGGGAAAAACGATTGCTCATCCCTAGTGCCTTTTAATATAATTATAAATGATCTAGAAAGGAGTATGAAAAATGAGGTGATCAAATTTGCAGATGAGACAAAATTGTTCAGAGTAATTAAATCACAAGCGGATTGTGATAAATTGCAGGAAGACCTTGTGAATGGAAGATTCAGTGCCCAAAAGACAAATGTAATTTAATGTGGACACATGCAAGGTGAAGCATACAGAGGAAAATAACCCTTGCTGTATTTACATGATGCTAAGTTTCATATTAGGAGCTACCACACAGGAAAGAGATCTAGGCATCATAATTGATAATATATTGAAATCATCAGCTCAGTATATGGTACAGGTCAAAAAAGGAAACAGAATGTTAGGAATCAATAGAAAGGGAATGGTTAAAATGATGGATGTCAGAATGCCTCTGTATCGCTCCATGGTGAGACTACACCTTGAAAACTGTGTACAATTCTGGTTGCCACATCTCAAAAAAAGATATATTTGTACTGGAGAAAGTAAAGAGAAAGGCAACCAAACTGATAAAGGGGCATGGAATGGCTCCCCTTGAGGAAAGGCAAAATAAGTTAGGAGAAGAGACAGCTGAGGGGGGGGGGGGGGATATGATAGAGGTCTACAAAATAATGAAAGGTCTTGAACGTATAAATGTGAATTGGTTATTACTGTATCAGATAAAAAAAAAGACTAGGAGACACTCCATGTAGTTAGCAAGTAGCACATTTAAAACAAATCATAGACATGTTTTTTCACTCAATGTACAATTAAGCTCTGGGATTCAATGCCAGAGAATGTGGTTAAGGCAGTTAGTGTAGTTTGGTTTAAAAAGGTTTTTTTGAGAAGTCCATAAACTGCTCTTAATCAACAAGGAATAGCCACCTTGTTACCAGCATTATTAACTTGGGATCTATTTAATACGTGGGTATTTCCAGTAGGGATGTGAATCGTTTTTTGACGATTTAAAATATCGTCCTATATATTTTAAATCGTTAAAAATCGTTAGAGCCACGATACAATAACAATTTTCCCGATTTATCGTCAAAAAATCGTAAATTGGGGGAAGGGGGAGGGGAAGGGGGAGGGCGGGAAAACCGGCACATTAAAACACCCTAAAACCCACCCCGACCCTTTCAAATAAATCCCCCACCCTCCCGAACCCCCCCCCCCAAAATGCCTTAAATTACCTGGGGGTCCAGCGGGGGTCCGGAACGACCTCCTGCAATCGATTCGTGTTGTCTTCAGCCGGCGCCATTTTGCGCCGCCATTTTGCAAAATGGCGGCGCAAAATGGCGCGGCAGCAGATCACTCCTGGACCCCCAGGGACTTTTGGCCAGCTTGGGGGGGGCCTCCTGACCCCCACAAGACTTGCCAAAAGTCCAGCAGGGGTCCGTAGTGACCTCCTGCAGTCGATCTCCTGCCGGCGCCATTTTCCGTATGGAAAAATGATTCGTGGCAGGAGATCGCTCCCGGACCCCCACTGGACCCCCAGGGACTTTTGGCCAGCTTGGGGGGGGCCTCCTGACCCCCACAAGACTTGCCAAAAGTCCACCGGGGGTCCGGAACGACCTCCTGCAGTCGAATCGTGTTGGTCTATGGCCGGCGCCATTTTGCGCCGCCATTTTGCAAAATGGCGGCGCGAAATGGCGCCGGCTGAAGACAACACGATTCGATTGCAGGAGGTCGTTCCGGACCCCCGCTGGACCCCCAGGTAATTTAAGGCATTTTGGGGGGGTTCGGGAGGGTGGGGGATTTATTTGAAAGGGTCGGGGTGGGTTTTAGGGTGTTTTAATGTGCCGGTTCACGATTTTAACGATTTTCACGATAATTTAAACTTCCAAACGGCGACAATACGATTCCCTCCCCCTCCCAGCCGAAATCGATCGTTAAGACAATCGATGACACGATTCACATCTCCAATTTCCAGGTACTTGTGACTTGGGTTAGCCACTGTTGGAAATAAGATACCTGGCTTGATGGCATATCTTATGGTCTTATGTTCTCTAAGTTCCCTTAATATGTTTGAATGTAACCCATCCTGCCCCATTGCCTTAACTACTTTACATTTAGGGGGTCATTTTCTAAAGGGATCGCACGCGATACCTAGATCGGGGCGGGTTCTGGGCGGTGTCTGCACCGGAAGGGGAAGAGTTGGGGGCGGCACCAGGGTGAACGTGGCGAAGACATCGCTGATGGCGAAAAGGTAAGAACCCTTATCACCGTCATTTACGCGCCCAATAGCACCGCCCTTCACGGTGGCGCTATTGGTTTGCGAAAGCCGGCCCACCCCCCGGTACCGCGCGATTCACAGAGCTGTGCGACGATAGAAAATCTAGCCCTTAGTTAGTTCCCCAAAGACACATTGTTCTGAAAATCAATGTTTATCTCACTTCTAATCTTATTTGTGTTTGTTTTATGTGCACCTGCTCCAGGTTTTTCCACAGAGAACACTGGACAGAAATATTTGTTAAGCAATTTTTATTTTTCCTCATCAGCCTGTACATATTCCTCCCCTTCAGCTCTGAATCTCACAATCAATGTCTCTTTGGCACATCCTTCTATCACTAAAATATCTAAAATTAGTCTTGTCCTCCCATTTTTCCTTATTTGCTATCTGAATTTTTCCATTCCTGACTACTTTCCAAACTTCTCTTATCTTTTGCAGATATTGTTGCCTGTCTTCCCTTTTCACGAGCTCTTGTAATTTATGAATGCCAGCCTTTTCTCTGCTGCCATAAGGGTCTCTTTTTTCCACTTCCCTTTATTTACAGTCTTAGCAAAAAGATTAGCTGCCCTTATGATATCTCCTTCTAGTTTTGCTCACTTCCCTTAGATTTTCCCAAAGAAACAAACCGGAAACCAATCCAATATTGCAAGTAGCGACCAAACGGAGAGGATCGGTAAACACCAAGTGAACTTTATTGAGGAAAAATGCCCGACTCAGGCCGAGTTTCGCTCATTTTTGAGCTGCTTCAGGGGTTAATATAAAAACAGACATAATAAATAGAACCAAATGAAACATCTATAATGATTCAACAAATATAAACAAATGAAGAAATATGTACACCAAACAGACATTAATAATTAAAACATAATAACTGATTTAGAGGAAAGGACACATATACAGAGAAAATGTAGCTTACCCATAGCTATACTGTAGTCATATGTTTTAAAGTATACAATGTTGATCCATATAAGGGATGGTTGTTAGTGTCAGCAACCTTAAGCTAACATAAAAAAATATATAAATACTTACAAAATACAAGGTACCTATATATAATAATATGAATTGCAATGTAAAAATGAAATAAAATTGTGTAAAACTGTCAAGATACTTATATTATCTATAGGTGTACAGTCAGACAAAGGCTAAAAGAAATGTCTTCCTGTTGGAATCGGTGATATCTGTTCGTAATTGATTCAGCTAGCATCAATGCAGTAGTGTGCTAATTCACCTCAGTTATTCTTGTGCAACCTCCGCAGGTGAATATGTACTGCAGGCACGCCTCCTTCTCAAAGCCTTTTGGAACACGACAAATCCTGCCTATAAACAGGGTAGTTTAAAAATTAATGATAACTAAAGGGGGACATTACGAAGGGGAAGTAAAACATGATGCAGAAAATGAAATGATGAAACTAAATTTAAAAGGGACATTCAAAGGGACGTGTATTAAGAAGTAAATAATTAAAAGTATAAAAAGTACAATGCAATGGGACCATATGCAAAATTAAAACTAGAATGAATCATGTTTGATTCTTTACCTGTAGAAATCACATTTCCAGCGCGCCTCCACGGTTACTGCTAACAGACTGGACTTGCCATTTAAATCTTTGTTAGTCCATTAACGGCTATTAATCAAGTTTACTTAGGGAATAGCCACTGCTATTAATTGCATCAGTAGCACGGGATCTTCTTAGTGTTTGGGTAATTGCCAGGTTCTTGTGGTCTGGATTGGCCTCTGTTGGAAACAGGATGCAGGGCTTGATGGACCCTTGGTCTGACCCAGTATGGCAGTTTCCTATGTTCTTTCTTATGTTCTTATGGTCTGCGCCAAAACTGACTATAAGCAGTGAAAGAGCTATAATTAAACCGGATAATTATTTAAAGGGGGGACATTAGAAATGATATATACACATGATACAGAAAATAAAATAAAATATATATATATAAAAAGATGATACTAAATTTTCAATGGGACATAGCTAAAAAGAGGGACATTTAAAGGAAAGTGTATTAAAAAATAATAAATGGAGTGTGCCTAATCTACTACTATAAAATATGACAAAAATAAAAGTATAAAAAACACAATACAATGGGACCATATGCAAAATTAAAAAGTGTTTAGAACTGAAACAAAGAATGTAAGATTCTTTACTTATCAAAAAGTACATTAACAACGTGCCTCCGCTGTTGCTGCTGACAGACTGAATCTGCTGAGGCCATTTAAATCCTAGGCCTGGATTTATCAAAATGTGATGTGTTTTCTGCTAATGTACAGTTTATCACAAGTTGCACTAATTACCTATGTGAAGAGCTAAGTCTAAGACCTGTTGTATTTCCTGCATTCAACCACTGGGGGGGAAGAGAGAGAGAGAGAGAAAGAGAGAGAGAGACTGGTCACAATATTATCACCATAGGCAGGTATTTCTATCCCTATGGTAGGCCTACCTAGTAACTCGAGGTGAGGGTTAGGTATTGGTGTAGGGGGTTAGGGGCCACTTTGACATTCAATGTGAGACATATGAACAGAACAGTGCTCTCTTGTGAAGATCTGAGGACTGACAGAGAGAGGAGACTCACTCAAAGATGAGATTTGAGCAATGTTCTCTCCACCTAGCTTGATAGACTCTACCTGGGTAACATCAAGCTAGGTGGAGAGAACATTGCCCAAATCTCATCTTTGGGTGAGTCTCCTCTCTCCGTCGGTCCTCAGATCTTCACAAGAGAGCACTGTTCTGTTTGTACATCTCACATTGAATGTCAAAGTGGCCCCTAACCCCCTACACCAAGACCTAACCCTCATCTCGAGTTACTAGGTGGGCCTCCCATAGGGATACAAATACCTGTCTAGGGAAATGACACTATGGCTAGTCTCTCTCTCTCTCTCTCTCTCTCTCTCTCTCTCTCTCTCTCTCTCTCTCTCTCTCTCTCTCTCTCTCTCTCACCTTTTTGAAATTTGCATCACACCATACCATATGGTGCTATCACATGCGTGAAAGACATTTTTGCATGCAGTAAGGGCCTATTGCATGCGTTAATGGGGCTTTTCACATGTGATAAGCCCTTAATGCATGCGAAAACGCCTTAGCACATTTTGATAAATGACCCCCTTAGTTAGTTCGTGCCAAAAGCTGAGTTTAAAATGGGAAATTATTCGAAAGGGGGGAAATTCTAAAAATGAGGAGTATTCTAAAGGACAGTTGAAAACAAAGATATAAAATAAAATTAATTAAATTAAAGAATAATATGAACTGGAAGGCTACTCTAGGGAGGCATTTAAATTAGGGAAACAAATGAAACCAAAGAAATATGTAAAATATAACAAATGCCATGTAAACTCATAATTGAATATTCAATTTTGATGAACACGGTGTCTGTTATAACCTATTGAGACCACATTTAAAGCACGACTTCACAATGACTGCTGTCCGATGAGGTTAGTGCTGCAGTCCCCGTTGGTGAGCACCAGGTCCACTATCATCCTCTCCCATGTGGATTTCATTACCGGTTGATAGAAGAGTTCTCCCAGCAGAGAATATTGCGGTCTCAGTCGCGGCAGTCGCGACTAGGCCTTTACCTCCTTGGCCCTGGCTCGTCTCCAAGGGTCTGCGGCCTGGTTCACGGCACCCCCGCGGGGGGACGCCGTGAAGCCCTGCCTGGACGCCTTCTCCCTAGGTGCGCTCACGTACACAAGCCGCGCTTATGAAGGCCGTTTCCTGCCACCAAAAGATCCGCCCTACCCGTGACGTCAGACGCCCCGGCCTATGTAAGGCCGCCGTGGAGTCCAGGTCTTTTCCTTGCAACGAGGTTCCTTGCGGTTCTCAGTTGCTCCATGCCCCGGAGTGTGCTATTGCGTT